>NW_011494811.1:6837311-6856771 GCF_000754665.1 Bison bison bison
GAGAAGACTCTTGAGAGTCCCTTGGACTGCAAGGAGATCCAACCACTCCATTCTGAAGGAGATCGGCCCTGGGATTTCTTTGGAAGAAATGATGCAAAAGCTGAAACTCCAGTACTTTGGCCACCTCATGCAAAGAATTGACTCATTGGAAAAGACTCTGATGCTGGGAGGGATTGGGGGCGGGAGGAGAAGGGGACGACAGAGGATGAGATGGCTGGATGGCATCACTGACTCGATGGACGTGAGTCTCAGTGAACTCCAGGAGTTGGTGATGGACAGGGAGGCCTGGTGTGCTGCGATTCATGGGGTCGCAAAGAGTCGGACATGACTGAGCGACTGATCTGATCTGATATACACACAATCTCAATTTTAAAAAATGAGTCAGAGATATCAATGGACATGTCTCCAAAGAAGGCATACAGATGACCATAAAGCTTATGAAAAGATGCTAGGCATCACTAATTCTTGAAAGTGAAAGTGAAATTGAAGTTGCTCACTTGTGTCCAAGTCTTTGTGACCCCGTGGACTGTACGTAGCCTACCAGGCTCCTCTGTCCTTGGGATTTTCCAGGCAAGAGTACTGGAGGGGCTTGCTGTTTCCTTCTCCAGAGGATCTTCCCAACCCAGGGATCGAACCCAGGTCTCCCGCATTGTAAGCAGATGCTTTACCGTCTGAACACCAAGGAAGTCCTAATTCTTAGAGGAAGGCAAATCAAAAGTACAATGAAATGTCACCTTACATTGGTCAGAATGGCTATCTCAAAAAATCTACCACAATAAAAGCTGGAGAGGGTATGGGGAGAAGGGAATCCTCTTAAACTGTTGCTAAGAGTGAAAATCAGTACCTCCACTAAAGAGAACAGTATAGAACAAACAAACAAAAATAAATGGGACCTAATTCATCTTAAAAGCATTGGCACAGCAAAGGAAACCGTAACTCACCAAAACGGAACCTTCAAAATGGAAACAAGTATTTGTAAACAAATATACCAATGAAGAATTCATTTCCAAAGCAGACAGTTCGTGCACTTCAATATTAAACAATTCATCAATCCAGTAAATTAGGGGTGAAAGATCTAAATGGACATTTCTCTAAGGAAATGACAGAGATGACCTTAAGGCACAAGAAACGATGTTCAGCAAAGAACTGCAAATCAGAAGTACAATGAGGTATCACCTCACCCAGGTCAGAAAGGCCATCACCAAAAAATCTACAACAATAAATGCTGGGGAGGATGGGGAGAAAAGCGAACCCTCCTCCACTGTTGCTGGGAGTGAAAATTGGTACATTTGCTAGGGAGACAGCACAGAGCTTTATTAAAAAAAACTAAACGGAGAAGTAACATTGACCCAGAAACCTTGTATAACAGAAAAAAGATTATGTACTGCCAGGGTCCAGCCCCGGTGGATCCAGGGAATTCGAAGCGGGGACGGCATCGGCGAAGATCAGGAAACAACTGCTTAATTAAACGTTAATTAAGGATATAAAGAGTAATAGATAAGGATAGCTCAGTGAGGAAATTCAGTGGAGAAAAGACGCTGAATAATTCAGCCAGAAGGTGAGAGAAAGAACGACATGGGGAGACCAAGTTTCGGTGAACAAGGCCCGCACTTTATTTTCCAAAGTAGTTTTTATACCTTAAGTTATGCATAGAGGATAATGGGGGAAGGAGTAGAGTCATGCAGTAAGCCAGGCTTTCTTCCTGCAAACTTATCATATGCAAAAGTTTAGGTGATTTGCATCATCTTCTGGCCCGGAGGCCTGTTAACATTTTAAGACCCTTTCTTCAGAAAACTTATTTTTCTCTAAAGGTGATTAGTCAGGCGCCACCCTCAAAAGAATTAGATAAAGTTGCATTCCTACAGAGCAAAGGTGTGGTGGGCTATAACAAGAAAAAGAATTAACTCAAGGGTCCAAGGTTACAAACATTAAAGCTACTACTTACACCAATCATATTAATCAATACACTGCCAGGGACACAGCAGATAAGGGATATGGAGACTTAGCAGCAAACATTGGCCCAACAAGTGAAAAACCCTTCACCAATACAATTTCTAATCAATCTTTTAACTGCTCAAAGGAATCTGTATTTAGACAGTGTAGAACATCTCATGCCTCTCACAGTTGGGAGGCTCTGAGCAATCACATGTGGCCGGAAAAACCTATTCAGGCAGGCTAGAGGACTTCCAAAGGAGTTTGTAAGTTGAAACACTATCACACCCAGGAACTTTATTAACTGGAGCTGTAAGTTAACTCTTTTTTTCAGAGAGAGGTAGTGGGGGACAGCCCCCCGTAAAGTCAGAGGTGTAGGTGAGAGCAGAAAGTAGGCAGACTCTGGTTTTGGGGGTAGATGCTCGAGAATTTCCAGGGGGATTCCTGAGGCTCGATCCCGCCTTTGCGTGTGCCCAGCCTCCTTCCTCATGACCTTTGTCATGGGTGGAGCTCCTGCTCCCGGCAATGTACCTACAACCCCTTCGTGGATCACAGTCTTGTTGTGGCAAAGGGACTTGCAAAACTCAATGAAGCTATGAGCCATGCAGTGCAGGGTCACCCAAGATGGACGGGTCACAGTAAAGAACGTGGTCCACTGGACGAGGGATGTTGAACCACTCCAGTACCCTTGCCACAAGAACCCCATGGACAGTATGAAAAGGCAAAAAGATATGACACCAGAAGATGAGCCCTCGAGGTTAGAAGGTATCCGATATGCTACTAGGGAAGAGTAGAGAAATAGCACAAGAAAGAGATCTGGGCCAAAGTGGAAAGGACACTTAGTTGTGGTGAAAGTAAAGTCTGATGCTGTAAAGAACACTATTGCATAGGAACCTGGAGCGTTAGGTCCGTGTATCAAGATAAATCAGATGTGGTCAAGGTGATGGCAAGATTGAACATTGACATCTTAGGAATCAGGGAACTAAAAGGATGAGAGTGGGCCAATTAATTCAGATGACTATTATCTCCACTATTCTGGTCAAGAATCCCTTAGAAGAAATGGAGTAGCCCTCGTAGTCAACAAAACAGTCCGAATTGTAGTACTCGGGTGCAACATCAAAAACAACAAAATGATCTTGGTTCATTTCCAAGGCAAACCACTCAACATCATAGTAATCCAAGACTGTGCCCCAACCGCTGATGCTGAAAAAGCTGAAGTTGCTGGTTCTATGAAGACCTACAACACCTTCTAGAATGAACACCCCAAAAAAAAAGATGTCCTTTTCATCATAGGGTATTGAAATGCAAAAGTAGAAAGTCAAGAGAGACCTGGAGTACCAGGCAAATTTAGCCTTGGAGTACAGAATAAAGCAGGGCAAAAGCTAACAGAGCTTTGTCAAGAAAGCATACTGGTCATAGCAAACACCCACTTCCAGCAACATGAGACGACTCTACACGTGAACATCACTACGTTGCAGTCAGAGATGGAGAAGCTCTGTATAGTCAACAAAAACAAGACCTGGAACTAACTGTAGCTCAGATCATGAGCTCCTTATTGCAAAATTCAGGCTTAAACTGAAGAAAGTAGCGAAAACCACTAGGCCATTCGGGTATGACCTAAACCAAATCCCTTATGATTATACAATGGTGGTGACAAATAGATTCAAGGGATTAGATCTGGTAGACAGAGTGCCTGAAGAAGTACGGACAGAGGTGTGTAACACTGGACAGGAGAGAGAGACCAAAACCATCCCAAAGAAAAAGAAATGCAAGTAGTCGAAGTGGTTGCCTCAGGAGCCTTTACAAATACCTGAGGGAAGAAAACATGGCAGAAAGTGAAGAGAAACTAAAGAGCCTCTTGTTGAGGGTAAAAGAGGAGAGTGAAAAAGCTGGCTTGAAACTCAACATTCAGAAAACTAAGATCATAGCATCCAGTCCCAACACTTTATGGCAAATAGAAGGGGGAAAAGTGGAAGCATTCACAGACCACATCGTCAAAGCTGTGGTTTTTCCAGTAGTCATGTACACTTGTGAGACCTGAGTGCCAAAGAATTGATGCTTTTGAACTGTGGTGCTGGAGAAGACTTTTGAGAGTCCATTTGACTGCAAGAAAATCAAATCAGTCAATCCTAAAGGAAATCAACCCTGAATATGCACTGGAAGGACTGATGCTGAAGTTGAAACCCCAATACTTTGGTCACCTGATGCAAAAAGCCGATTCTTTGGAAAAGATCCTGATGGTGGGAAAGACTGAAGGCAGGAAGAGAAGGGGGTGCCAGAGGATGAGATAGTTAGATGGCATCACCTACTCAATGGACATAAATTTGAGCAAATTCTGGGGGACAGAGGACAGAGGAGCCTGGTGGGCTGCAGTCCGTGGGTTTGCCAAGGGTAGGACACAACTTAGTGAGTCAACAACAACAACAACATCTACAACACACACAACATTGTATAACAAGGTTACTCCAATAAAATAAAAAAACTATGGGGCTTCCCTGGTGGTCCAGTCTTGAGTCTGCTTTGCAATGCAGGGGACACCAGTTCAATCCCTGGTATGGGAAGATCCCACATGCCAAAAATTTCATTTTTGTATGTGTGTGGTTGAGTAGTATTGAATCTTCTTTATCAGTTCATCCTTTGATGAGCACTTTGGTTACTTCCATATTTTGGTAATGGTAAACAATGCTGCTATGAACATTGGCATGCACGTATATTTTTGTATTAGAGTTTTACGTCTTTTTTTTTTTTTTTTGGATATACACCCAGAAGTGGAGTAGCTGGGTCATATGGTAGTTCTATTTTAAGATTTTTTAATCTTTTAATATATTCCATAAGTGTTTATGATCTAATTACCAATGTATTTAATTTTTTTCAGTCACTTTTTAAAAAGCCATTGAAGTTCACAGTGAAATATATAACAGCCAAAAAAAAATAGCTTCCCTGGTAGCTCAGATGGTAAAGCATCTGCCTACAACACGGGAGACCTGGGTTCGATCCCTGGGTTGGGAAGATCCCCTGGAGAAGGAAATGGCAACCCACTCCAGTATTCATGCCTGGAAAATCCCATGGACCAAGGAGCCTGGTGGGCTACAGTCCATGGGGTCGCAAAGAGTCGGACATGACTGAGTGACTTCACTCACTCACTCAAAGTGAAAATATAATAGCAATTTCCCATATACTTCCTGCTCCCACACAGGCATGCTGCTGCTGCTGCTGCTAAGTCGCTTCAGTCGTGTCCGACTCTGGGCAACCCCATAGACGGCAGCCCACCAGGCTCCCCCGTCCCTGGGATTCTCCAGGCAAGAACACTGGAGTGGGTTGCCATTTCCCTCTCCAATGCATGACAGAGAAAAGTGAAAGTGAAGTCGCTCAGTCGTGTCTGACTCTTAGTGACCCCATGGACTGCAGCCTACCAGGCTCCTCTGTCCATGGGATTTTCCAGGCAAGAGTACTGGAGTGGGGTGCCACTGCCTTCTCCGCCCACACAGGCATAGTTCCCCTCATTCTCAATACCCCACAGAAGAGTGGTTCCTTTGTACCACTGGTGGATCTACACTGATATATCACACTAATTCAAAGACCATAGTTTGTTCACCTTATGGCTCATTCTTAGTTATATATATTCTGTGAGGTTGGTCAAATGCATAAGGACATGAATCCATCACTATAGTACTATACAGATTATTTTCATTATCATGAGAATCCTCTAGACTCAGACTATTCATTACCCCATCTCTGCCACCCTGGGTAACCACTGACCTTTTAGCAGTCTTATAAATATGACTTTGATATATAACATATATTTGGAATCATAATCATACACTATGAAAAACAGTTTGGAGATTCCTTAAAAAACTAGAAGCTACAATATGATCTAGCAATTCCACTATTGGGTATAAATCTGAAACATAACAAAACAAAAGCAAAAACACTGATTTAAAAGGATACTTAAACCCCAATGTTCATAGCAGCACTAGTCACAACAGCCAAGACATTGAGACAATCCAAGTTACCATCATCAGTCAACAGATTTAAGAAGATGTGGTATATACACCTATACAATGGACTATAACTCAGCCATAAAAAAAGAAAGAAAGAATGCTATTTAAGGCAACTTAGATGGACAGAGAGAATATTATGCCTAGTTAAATAAGTCAGATAGCGGAAAACAAATGTTATATGATCATTTATATCTGGAATCTAAAAAATAATACAAAAGAATTCATGTACAAAACAAAAATAGACTCATGGACATAGAAAGCAAACGAATGGTTTCAAAGGAGAAAAGGAGAGGAAGAAGGACAAGTTAGGAGTATAGTGCAGACTACTATTGGAGAAGGAAATGGCAACCCACTTCAGTATTCTTGCCTAGGAAATCCCATGGACAGAGGAGCCTGGAGAGCTACAGTCCATGGGTTTGCAAAGAATTAGACACAACTGAGTGACTGAGCACACAAACTACTCTACGTAACGTAGATAAGCAACAAGGGTTGACTCTGCGGCACAGGGAATATTATTCAATATCTTATAACAACCTACAATGGAATGTAATAAAGAGAAAACCCAGAGGGGCTTCCCTGGTGTTCCAGTAGTTAAGACTTTGGCTTCCAATGCAGGGGGAGTGGGTTCAGTCCCTGGTTGGGAAGCTAAGATCCCACATGCCTGTGGCCAAAAAACAAGACATAAAACAGAAGCATTGTTGCAATAAATTCAATAAAGACTTAAAAAAAAAATCCTTGTTACTCTCTCAGTTAGTTCCGCTCTCTCCTTCCCACACTGTGTACACTAGTCTGTTCTCTATTTCTGCATCTCCATTTTGCTCAGTCACTCAGTCGTGTCTGACTCTGTGTGACCCTATGGACTGCAACCTGCCAGGATCCTCTGTCCTTGGGATTTCCCAGGCAAGAATACTGGAGTGGGTTACCATTTCCTTCTCCAGGGGATCTTCCACACCCAGGGATAGAACTAGCGTCTCCTGCACTGGCAGGCAGATTCTTCACCACTGAACCACCAGGGAAGCCCTAGCTTCTACCAAACCATCCATATCTCCATAACATATCCTGGACTACTCTTCTAATCCTGCTTCCCTGAAGTGAGAGAATGAGGGAAGTCAAGGGCCCCAGATCTCCAGGACTGACCCACAAAACTCTGCAATCTTCTCTATAAACACCCCTCCTCCACTAGCTAATAAGGTATTTTAACTAGCTGACAAGCTGAGTTCTTGGGGCTTCAGCTCTCTTTGCATAGTGATGGGTGAAAAAAGTAGCACATGACCCCACTTCACATGCACTGTGATCGGTGCCGGGCCCAGGTGTTTCTGGGACCACAGTCAGGCTTGGGGGCTGAGCTGGGCTTGTACCCACCCATGTGGCCTTGGGCAAGTGATAATCCTCCCATGCCTCCATTTTCTCATCTGTAAAACCCGGGAACAAAGGAGATGTCAGAAGTTGAATGAGCAAGAGATAGAGGTGGAAGTATATGGCTTTCAAAGTTACAACATTAATCAATGCAATATAGGGGAACTAGCAATTTAACTACAAAGAAGTGGGAGGGGTGTCACAGAGGTGGTGACGTAATCTAAATGCTTGCTTTGACAGCGGGACTCCAGATGTCAAGCATATTATTTGGAGATCAAGAGGTAGCCCTCGGAGGCAGTAAAAACATGACAGGTAAAAGTACTTACCTTTAGGGATCGGGATTTAAGGTAGGAAAAGACACAGCTGTAGTTTTTCATTGTTGGATTTTCCAAAGGTTTTGCTTTTTACTTTTATTGGTTGATTAAAAAATTTTGGGGGGTGCTGCACCACTTGGCATGTGGTATCACAGTCCCCTGAGCAGGGATCAAACACACGCACCCAGCGCTGGAAGCATGGAGTCCTAAGCACTGGGCCCCCAGGGAAATCCTCCAAAGGTTTTGCTTTTTAATCCCGGTCATGTGTTATGTTGATTTAACTTTTTAAAGAAGAAAATAGCTATACATTCTATGAGCTAGGTTTGTTACAGCTTGAAAAGTGAATTGGTTTCATCTGTTCTTTTCTCTGGAGTTGAATTTACATATCCTATGGAGACATTGGAAGGAGTTTATTTTTATAGCTCCTGAAACTGTAAGTTTCTGTAGTTCCTTGAAGTCTGTTTTGTATGTCTCGATTTATAATATGTTGGTAAATCATTCCAAATAAAGTCTCTTTTCTTGTAAAAATATGTAAAGAAACAGCACCAGATGACTCAGAGTTTGAAGTGGGTGTTTTCATCCCCGAGGCACTGAGCCGGGTGGCAGGCAGCCACGGCAGCCTGAGCAGCACCCGCTCTGCTCAGCTGAGCCTGGCCCTGACCTCAGAATCAGAATCTTGATCCCAGTCTGCAAACCCACCCCCACCCACACCCCAACCCCCACCTCCAGGCCAAACTGGAAAGCTTTGGCCCATGAACCTCAAGTCCACAGGCCTGAGGCCCCAGGGATAGGCTTCAGGGGACCCAGCTATGTCAGTTGCTCAGTTGTGTGCGATTCTTTGCCACTCCCTGGGCTGTAGCCCCCCAGGTTCCTCTGTCCATGGGATTCTCCAGGCAAGAGTGGAGTGGGTTGCCATTTCATTCTCCAGGGGATCTTCCCAACACAGGGATCAAACTCGGATCTCCTGCATTGCAGGCAGATTCTTCTTCTTCTTTTTTAATTAATTATTTGGGGCTGCCTCAGGTTTTAATTGTGGAGCATGTGCTCAGTTGCCCCTTAGTATATGGGATCTTTAGTTACCCAACCAGGGATGGAACCCACATCCCCTGTGTTGGGAAGTGGCTTCTTAACCACTGGACCATCAGGGAAGTTCCAATGCGGGCAGGTTCTTCTTCTGAGCTGCCAGGGAAGCAACAAAACCCCAGAATTATATTTGCAATTGCATGTTTTTTCTGGAAAGGGTGTCCAGACAGTCTTCAGGTTGTCAAAGTCTTTGGGACCCTGGAACTGAAAAGGTTTTGCTGACTGTAACTCTCTACTATTCCTGATGAAGCAAACTTCAGGGGTTTTTACACCATCATAAACAGAAAGGGTGATTCTCTACCCTTCCTTATGTTTCAGAGTGGTACCTAAGCACTCCAACTCTAGGTGAGAATGCCTGGATTGGAAGCCTACATCGACCATTTCCTAGCTGTGTGATCTCAGGCAAATTACTTAACCTCTCTGTGCCCCTATTTTCTCAACTATAAAATGGAGCAAATAATATCACCAACCTCACTGACTTGTTTTGAGGTTAAATTCCGGTGTCGTTTTTGGCCTTTATTTTGCATAAAGTCTCCTGTAACCTTCTTGAAGACAGGGGTCATATCTGATTCATTTCTGTATCTCAAACATCCATTATCGTGCCTGGCATACAGCCGTGCTCAATAAATGAATGCATGGATCTGGAATTCAGGCTTTGCAAAATTTCTACCCTAACTCACCCCAATTACAACCTTTTTTAAAGCCTTTCATCCTTGATCGAGTGATTTTTAAGTGCCCAGTTCATCCATTTGCTTATCATCCATTCAATAAACGAATATTTATTTAGTCCCTACTTTGCGCACCAGGGATATGGCAGTAAAAAAAAACAGCCAGGCCTCTCTAACTCATGAAATTCATATTCTCCTTTCATGGACGTCATCTTTGTGGGGACCTCTGCCTGGCAGTGCCATTCTGATACCACTTGTTGGGAAAATAGTGGTGAAGGGCACAGACAAGACCTTTTAGATTTACAATCCTGATGAATAAATACATGCATGCTAAGTCACTTCAGCTGGGTCTGACTCTGTGACCCTACAGACCGTAGCCCACCAAGCTCCTCTGTCCATGGGATTCTCCAGGCAAGAATACTGGAGTGGGTTGCCATGCCCTCCTCCAGGGGATCTTCCTGACCCAGGGAGGGAACCCACATCTCTTACGTCTCCTACACTGGCAGGCAAATTCTTCACCACTAGTGCCACCTGGGAAGCTCCAAATAAATTCATGGATATTAATAAAAGCTATTCCCACACTCAAATCAAAATACTCACAGCTCCCAGGCTGTTTGATAGTCCCAGAGCCCCTGTCTCAAGTACAGGGGCCCTCCTGGTATCCTGGGTTCCCTGTTCCCACGTACTGGGCTGCCTTCCCCTCCCCCTCCCCTTCCCTGGTTCTGACCCAGGGGCAGAGCCTGGGCTGGCTCGGGACACTCCAGTCTTGCCTGGGCTGTTGTTAGCATGGGATTTAGGAGAGCCAGTACTGCTGGGGCGTGTTGGGTGGGGCAGGCAAGAGCTGGCTCTGGGTTAGCAGTAACTGGGACCCCCCAGGTCAAGTGCAGGGAGATACTGCAGAGGTTGTGAGATTAACCAGGGACCCAGGGTCACAGAGCTCACCACACATGTCCTTCCTGGTATTTTCTCTCCATGAACAGGTTTTAACCATAAAATCCTTTGTAGCTATGGAAGGGAGGGAAGATACAGTCTGTTACATCAAATAAAATCTTGTTACTGGGTTATGAAGGCTCCACAGAACCCAGAGGCTGAACAAATCAGCCCTTGACTCCTTTTTTCCAGTTGCCTCTGCCCACAGCTACAAGACAAACAGCTGTCTAGCCATCCGACCTCCTCCCATGACACAGTGGAGTCTCAGCACCGACCTTCAGCCTGTTTCAGCAGTTCCTCTGGGTCTCCCCCACCCTCTCGTCTTCCACCCCACCTGACCTCGGGGCACCCAAAGCTATCTGCCTCAGTCTTCCCCTTCCCCCACCTCCTGCCTCAGGTTCTGTAATCAGCTATTTTTACTTCAGTGACTATATACACATGCATTGTGTTCCTTGGGACTGGGGTGGGGGAGCTGGGATTTAGGGGCTGCTTCACTTTCAGGAGGACTTCCCTGGTGGCTCAGCGATAAAGAATCCATCTGCCAATGCAGTAGACGTGGGTTCAATACCTGGGACGGAAAGATCTCCTGGAGATGGAAACAGAAACCCACTCCAGTATTCTTGCTTGGAAAATCCTGTGGACAGAGGAGCCTGACGGGCTGCAGTCCATGGGGTCGCAAAGAGTCAGACACAACTTGGCAACTAAATCACCACGACCTTCAGGGGTCTGAATCAGAGCCGTCCAATCCACACCGACCTCAAACAGCTCTGAGTCTGTAGAGCTGTCATTGTATATGCAACAAGTTCAGTCACGGTGCTGGGTGTCTTCTCCTGGGTTGGGAACTGGTTCTACTGGTTATTGGCCATGTGGGTCTCTGTGGAGAGTATGCTTGAGGGCAGAGTCTACACGGCGAACTCCTTGGGTACAGAAGCCAGGCCTCTACCTCTGGGAACCTCCCTCACCCCTTGGCATCTTGATGGTGAGTAGGAGGTATGGACGACCTTGCTGATGGATGGCTGATTAAAGCTGGGAACTAGCTGAGTCATTTGATTTCACCCCTGGTAAGAGAGGGAGGTAGTTGGCACTTTGGTGAGGGGCCCAGACCTTAATCATTCTTTGCTCCATATGCTGTCTCAGCAAAAACCCGAGGCTGCATAGGAATCCAAAGGAGTGGAAATTACAGGGAACGTCTTGCTTGTCTAGGCTCATGTTCCAAAGCGATGATAAAACATCCAGGTACACTTCCATTCACAGCTCAGAAACCGCAACAGATGGGGCCGAGTGTGGGCCGTAATTAGAGGCCACGGTGAGAGAGCAGAGTCATCCATCGGGCCCCAGAAAACCTCATCAAAGGAAAGCAATGCAGAATAAAGGCTCCCTAGGTTTGTTTTGGAAGAAAGGCTGGGATTTTATGTCCTGGCTCCTACACGTACAAGAGGCCTGGCACTGGCTTGGGCCATCTGAATAAGAAACCCAGTGATTATGTGCTGTGGGCAGGGCTGGTCTGGTTTCTCAGTGCCACATCCATTTCCCGTGGTGGGTGGCAGGTCTAGAAGGCACAGCGGTGCCAAGCTTTCTCAGCTCTCTTCTCAGTGTGGGGAAATTAGAGTAAGGCAAAGAGCATAGTCTGGAAATGCACAGTGAGCCACTGTGAAGATGGTTTGAACAAGATGGCCAGGTTTCAACCAAAACTGCTAGTTCTTTACGAACAGAATCGAAGCCATGGAATATATATTCCAGTGGCAAAACCAGCCTGGGTGAAGAGGCACGGAAGGCAGGAAGACAGTGAAGAAGCACCTAGTCTGGTCTGGGCCAGTGAATGTTTTGGCCAATTTTATTATCTATCCTGAGGACTGCGTGGAAGCACCCAGGAGTTTCTGAATCCTGTGAGAGGTTTAGGGTCACGGTCCCTGCTCTCTCCCTTGGCCCTAGCATCGGCACCCTCTGTTAAGGGAGAGGGCTCCTCTCCTTTGTCCCGCCAAACCAACTAAATACAAATGATCTAATTTGGTAAAAATGGTCATTGGATACCTGCACATTCAGGAGCTATGGGAGTGGGAGGTCCCCCCAGAATAGAACCTGGGGTCCCCACCATTTTGGGGCTCAAGGAAGGAGATGGTCACTGGGAAGGTCAGGGCTGGGAGGGTCCCACAGAAAAAAATTTGCACCATTTTGTAGTCCCACCAGTTGTGGATGAGTGTTCCAGTTCCTTCTCATCTTCATTAACACTGGGTTTGGTCAGAAGTTTTCATTCTAGTCATTCTGTTATTTGTTTATTTCGGCTGGGCTGGGTCCTTGTAGCTGAGCAGGCCTTTCTCTAGTTGCAGCGAGCTGGGGCTACTCTTTGATGTGGGCGAGGACTTTGCATGCTGGTGACGTCTCTTGTTGCAGAGCACAGGGCTCTAGGCACGCAGGCACGTAGGGGTACGCAGGCTTCAGTAGCTGTGGCGCAGCCGCTTGAGTTGCACCTCGGCACGTGGGGCCTTCCCAGACCAGGGATCTAACCTGTGTTCCCTGCATTGGCAGGCGGACTCTTAACCACTGTACCACCAGGGAAGCTCTCTAGTCATTCTATTGAGTGTGTCATTATATACAGTGTTTTTTATTTAACATTACATCATGAGTATTCCCCATGATAATAAATATTCTTTGGAAACACCAGTTTCTGTGGATTTATTATATATCATTATATGGGTGACCCATATTCAGGTTAAGTAATTCCCTCTTGGTGAACATTTAGCTTATTTGTTGTTTTCTCCATAAACAATGCTGTTAAAACTTCTTTATCAAAGTAAGTGGTTATTTCCTTAGGATAAATTATTCAAGTAATTCTTTCTTAGGGTATAAAAATTAGTAAAATACAGAAGCAGAAAGAAAACATCATCTACAATTTCACCACTGTGAGAAAACCATTTTCAACAATTTGGGGTTCAATTTTCCAACTAACTAGCTGACCAGCTAGCACCTATACTTTTGAGAGTCCATTTTTTTTTGTTCACTGCACTAAACTGCATCTCGAAATATGGTTAATTTTCTTCAAAGCTATGTCCATTTGAAAAAGTTATAAAGGAATATAGTCGAGAATGAACTTTATTAGGACTCGATACACATTGATACATGCATAGCATTTTGGTGCAAGAAAAAGGGATTCTAGCATTTCATCTGTCCAGTGGGCAGATTTGGATATTCTTAATTGAAAGGATCTGGCATCTGGTCCCATCACTTCATGGGAAATAGATGGGGAAACAGTGGAAACAGTGTCAGACTTTATTTTTCTGGACTCCAAAATCACTGCAGATGGTGATTGTAGCCGTGAAATTAAAAGACGTTTACTCCTTGGAAGGAAAGTTATGACCAACCTAGATAGTATATTCAAAAGCAAAGACATTACTTTGCCAACAAAGGTCCATCAAGTCAAGGCTATGGTTTTTCCAGTGGTCATGTATGAATGTGAAAGTTCGACTGTGAAGAAAGCTGAGTGCCGAAGAATTGATGCTTTTGAACTGTGATGTTGGAGAAGACTCTTGAGAGTCCCTTTGACTGCAAGGAGATCCAACCAGTCCATCCTAAAGGAGATCAGTCTTGGGTGTTCTTTGGAAGGACTGATGCTGAAACTGAAACTCCAATACTTTGGCCACCTCATGCAAAGAGTTGACTCATTGGAAAAGACCCTGATGCCGGGAGGGATTGGGGGCAGGAGGAGAAGGGATGACAGAAGATGAGATGGCTGGATGGCATCACCAACTCGATGGAGATGAGTTTGGATAAACTCCAGGAGTTGGTGATGGACAGGGAGGCCTGGCGTGCTGTGATTCATGGGGTCACAAAGAGTCGGACACGACTAAGTGACTGAACTGAACTGAACCTTAAGGATAATCACCTACCTTAAGGGCGTGCTTGTGTGCTAGGTTGCTTCAGACGTATCTCACTCTTTGAAATACTATGGACCACAGCCCGCCAGGCTCCTCTGTCCATGAGATTCTCCAGGAAAGAGTACTGAAGTGGGTTGCCATGCCCTCCTCCAGGGGATCTTCCCTACCCAGGGACTGAATCCTTGACTCCAGCATCTCCTGCATTGACAGGCAGATTCTTTATCCCTAGCGCCACTTGGGAAGGCCCACTGTAAGGGCAATCCCCTACAAATCTCAGGGCATACTCTAGAGATATTATCTCTAAAAATCTCAACTGGGACTTCGCTGGTCGTCCAGTGACTAAGACTCTGTGCTCCCAATGCAGGGGCACAGGTTTGATTCCAAGTCAGGGAACTATGAATAGATCCCACATGCTGCAGCTAAGACCTGAGGCAGTAAAAAACAAAAATAAATATATTTTTAAAAAGGAAGAATGAACTGCTAGACACGCTGTCTCTGGACCCAGGGAGAATTTCCTAAATGCTGGGGGTGTACTAAAAGCAGAGAGGCTCTGCTGGAGCATGGAGACAGGCCCTGACAGGCGAATGTCTCCAAGCCTTCAGGCTGGTGAGCACGCAGGGGAGGCACGAGGCAAAAACCACCACTCTCCAGAAGGGAAGAGGGAAGAGAAAAACCTTTTTTTTCCATCCAGGGGTTATAGCTATGGGAGTATAGATTCAAGCAAGCACTTAGAAGCAACACTTAGAAAATGTACCTGTGTTGCTTTTGTGACTCCCCTGGTGCCTCAGACGGTAAAAGCGTCTGCCTACAATGTGGGAGACTCGGGTTCGATCCCTGGGTTGGAAAGATCCCCTGGAGAAGGAAATGGCAACCCACTCCAGTACTCTTGCCGGAAAACCCCATGGATGGAGAAACCTGGTAGGCTACAATCCATGGGGTCGCAAAGAGTTGGACACGACTGAGCGACTTCACTTTCACTTTCTGCCTTTGTACTTCCTACATGCCAGGCACTGGATTCAATGCTTTATGTGCATTTACTCCTTCAGTATTCACAGTGGCTTTTTGAAATCATTAATACTTTTATCCCGATTTTTTAGACAAGGAAATAGAGGCTCAGAGAAATTAAGTAACTTGCTTGAGATCACACAGCTCATATGTATGGCCTGAGGCTCTCAGACCAGAGCCCTAATTATATGGACCCACACAGCCCTGTAATTCCCAGCCCCTCCCCTGTCTCCCGTACTTGGCAGCTCTCTGACCTGGGCCGCAGTCATACCGGTAGCCTCTGCTCTGTTCATTGTATCCATATGTACATCTACACCTGGTCACACTGGTACTTTGGAAAGTATAACAGCAGGATGGAAGAAGTATGAGTGAGTCTCCCAGGGCTCCCAGGTGAGGGAGGCAGCATTGTGTGGCACAAAGGGCATGGGCCTGGGGGTTAGCAGGACTGAGTCCTAGCCTGAGACCTGCCATAATAGCCTAATGACCACGGGTAAGTCATGTGCCTTTCCGGATCTCTGTCAGTTCCCCAGCATCATTTCCCCATTTGATTACAAGGCCTCCCTTGGGGTCCTTGTGGGGACTAGCTGAGACCATGTATTTCAGTATGAAACCCCTGGAGCCACTCAGCTGCCAGAACAAACTGCTTGAATGGAGTCCATGGTCTGTCCACTTGCTGGTTGTGGAATTCTAAGTAATTTAACTTGCTGGGCTTCAATCTCTCCTCTGCAGAATGGACCCACCTCATAGGGTTACTGTACGGTCCAAAGAGATGATGCCTGGGACAGAGTGAGCAGTACATACATGCTGTGATTATATGAATAACACTGTAATCTATACCTGCGCCTACTTAGGCTGGTTTTTCCCCTGTCATGTAAGCCACCATTCTGCCTGTGTCACCCATGATGATGGCATGAATTTCCCACAGGCCTCTGGTTCTCTTCAGAGGTTTGCCACAGGGCAAGACATGCTTGGTATTGTGGTTGGAAAGTGTTTAAACACAGGGCCAGGAAGAGAGCTGACTCCTGCTCACTGAGGTGAAAGCCTCCTGTCTCTTTCTTCATTGCACAGTGATTTTATTATCATGGGCAAGATGCTGTCCCAGAAATACTCCACACCACGATAGTGTCTAGGGGGCTTTTCAGGCGGTGCCAGTGGTAAAGAACCCGCCTGCAGTGCAGGAAACAAAGAGACGTGGGTTCCATCACTAAGTTGGGAAGATCCCCTGGAGGAGGGCCTGGCAACCCACTCTAGTATTCTTGCCTGGAAAATCCCAGGACAGAGGAGCTGGTGGGCTACAGTCCATGGGTCTCGAAGAGTTGGACATTACTGAAGTGACAGTACACACGCACAGTGTCTAAAGTGAAATTCTATTGTGTATGTGTTCCTTCCCTGAAACCAGGGAAGAGCCAGGGCTACATAGAGTGAGAGCAGGAAGGGAGGGCGCTGTAGAGACATTACTCATATGCTCTTCATTTTAAAGACTGCTGAAGGCATGGTATCCTTGCCCCTGTGTTTTAATAAAACAGCCTCAGTGGCACATTGCCTCAAAACCTGCAGGCAAATCACACTGATTCAGACCAGGTGGACTTTGTAAAATGTCAGCATTTTTGACTTTGCATTCAATTCAAAATATTTTCTAATTTCCCTTGTGATCTCTTCTTTGACCCATGGGGTACTTCCAGAAATCTTTCTTTTATAGATTTCTAGCTTAATTTCACTGTGGTTAGAAAATATACTTTGATGTCAATTATTTTTAAATTGCGAAGGTTTGTTTTTCAGGTCCAGGTTATAGTGGGGTATATCTCACGTGCACTTGAAAAGAGTGGGTGACCACCCTGGGGTGGAGTATCTTATAAAGATCAATTAGGTGAAGTTGGCTAATAGTTTTGGTCTTCTCTGTCTTTCTCATTTTTGTATCTGCTTATTCTTTCTTGCTACTAGAGAAGAGTCTTGAAATCTCCAATTATAATTATAGATTTCTCAAGTTTATCAGTTTTTATTTTAGATATATTCAAGCTCTGTTATTGGGTGCTACACATTTAGAATTGTTATGTCTTCTCAATAAAATTATTTTTTATCTTTATGTAATGTACCTATCCTTGGTAATATTTCTTATTTTTTAATATATTCAGCATTCTTTTGATTTATCCTTCTTTATCCTTTTACTTTTAAACAATTTGCATCTTTATATGGAAAGTATGTTTCTTATAGGCAGCCTACAGTTTGATCCAGCTTTTTAATTCAATCTGATAATCTCTGACTTTTACTAGGTGTGGCGTAGACTATTTATACTTGATGTAATTATTGCTATGTTGGATTTACATCTATCATCTTGCTAGTTGTTTTCCATTTGTCATAACTTGTCTTCATTTCTTTTCTCTCTTTTTCTCTCTTCTTTTGAATTAATTTAGTATTTTAAATTATTTCATTTTACCTCCACTTAAACCATCTTATGGAGAAGGCAATGGCAACCGACTCCAGTACTCTTGCCTGGAAAATCCCATGGATGGAGGAGTCTGGTAGACTGCAGTCTATGGGGTCACTAGGAGTCGGACACGACTGAGCGACTTCACTTTCACTTTTCACTTTCATGCATTGGAGGAGGAAACAGCAACTCACTCCAGTGTTCTTGTCTGGAGAATCCCAGGGACGGCGGGGCCTGGTGGGCTGCTGTCTATGGGGTCTCACAGAGTCAGACACGACTGAAGCGACTTAGCAGCAGCAGCAGCAGCAAACCATCTTAATTGAAAGTGTTCTCATACATACTGAAGTCTTTTGACATACTAATTCATTTAATGCATTATATATTTTTTTTAAGCACTATGTTTTATTTATTTATAGCTCTGCTGGGTTTTCGTTTGCTGAGCAGGCTTTTCTCTAGTTGTGGTGATTGAGGGCTACTCTCTAGCTGCAGCGGTGTCTCTTGTCATAGTCTTGTAGAGAACAGGCGCTAGGGCACAGGCTCAGTGGTTGTAGCACACAGGTTTAATTACTCCATGGCTTGGGAGATCTCTCCGGATCAGGGATCGAACCCAAATCTCCTGCGTTGGCAGGCAGATTCTTTACCACTGAGCCACCAGGGAAGCCCTATTTTTAATTTTTTTTTGGCTGCTCTGGGTCTTTGTTGCTGCAGGTGGGCTTTCACTAGTTGCAGCGGGGACTGCTGCTGCTGCTGCTGCATCGCTTCAGTCGTGTCCGACTCTGTGCGACCCCATAGACGGCAGCCCACCAGGCTTCCCGTCCCTGGGATTCTCCAGGCAAGAACACTGGAGTGGGTTGCCATTTCCTTCTCCAGCAGCGGGGACTACTCTCTAGTTATTGTGTGTGGGCCTCTCACTGCCGTGGCGTCTCTTGTTGCAGAGCTTGGGCTCTAGGTGAAATGGGATTCAGTACTTACAGTGCTGGGGTTCAGTAGTGGTGGTGCACAGGCCTAGTTGCCCTGAGGCATGTGGGATCCTCCCAGACTAGGGATCAAACCTGTGTCCCTTGCACTGGCAGGCAGATTCCCAACCACTGAATCATCAGGGAAACCACCCCCTCCCCGCCCCCGACTTTTTATTTTAATTGAAATAACAGTGGACTTTGGAATTGGTCAAACCTGAATTTGAAACTTGACTCTGCTAACCTGACTGGCCATCTGGCTTCTGTCAACTTAATCTCTATAGGATTCAATTTCCTCATTTGTAAAAGTGGATAATCATTACTACTGTTCTGAGTATGGTAAAAATCAAATGAAAAAAGTTTACAGTATCTAATGCTTACTTTTTAAAAAACGCACAATTTGAGAGTTGTAAGTTAAGTTTTATTTGGGGTGAAATGAAGTAATGCTCAAAATTCTCCAAGTCAGGCTTCAGCAATATGTGAACCGTGAACATCCAGATGTTCAAGCTAGTTTTAGAAAAGGCAGAGGAACCAGAGATCAAATTGCCAACAGCCACTGGATCATCGAAAAAGCAAGAGAGTTCCAGAAAAACATCTATTCTACTTTATTGACTATGCTAAAGCCTTTGACTGTGTGGATCACAATAAACTGGAAAATTCTAAAAGAGATGAGAATACCAGACCACCTGACTTGCCTCTCGAGAAATCTGTATGCAGGTCAGGAAGCAACAGTTAGACCTGGCCATGGAACAGACTGGTTCCAAATAGGAAAAGGAGTACGTCAAGGCTGTATATTGTCACCCTGCTTATTTAACTTATATGCAGAGTACATCATGAGAAACACTGGGCTGGATGAAACACAAGCTGGAATCAAGATTGCTGGGAGAAATATCAATAATCTCAGATATGCAGATGACA
>NW_011494811.1:6857079-6860874 GCF_000754665.1 Bison bison bison
AAGCAGAGACATTACTTTACCAACAAAGGTCCATCTAGTCAAGGCTATGATTTTTCCAGTAGTCATGTATGGATGTGAGAGTTGGACTATAAAGAAAGCTGAGTGCCGAAGAATTGATGCTTTTGAACTGTGGTGTTGGAGAAGACTCTTGAGAGTCCCTTGGTGTGCAAGGAGACCCAACCAATCCATCCTAAAGGAGATCAGTCCTGAGTGTTCATTGGAAGGACTGATGTTAAAGCTGAAAGTCCAATACTTTGGCCACCTGAGGTGAAGAGCTGACTCATTTGAAAAGACCCTGATGCTGGGAAAGATTGAAGGCAGGAGGAGAAGGGAACGATAGAGGATGAGATGGTTGGATCGAATCACCAACTCAATGGACATGAGTTTGGGTAAACTCCAGGAGTTGGTGATGGACAGGGAGACCTGGAGTGTTGCAGTCCATGGGGTCCCAAAGAGTTGGACACAATTGAGCGACTGAACTGAACTGAGGATTATAGCCCAGGAGATAATATTTCAGATAGCTCTGAGAAACTGCTCCAAACAATAAGGGGAAGATCAGTATATATGTGATCTTGATGAAGGGGAAGTATATGAAATCAAGCACATAGTTTTGCAGAAGGTTTCTGCTTGTCACAAATATCACCATGAAGGAATTCAGTGCTTTTCTAAATACAAGGAGATGGTAGAATTGGGCTCATAAAACCAGCTCCTGAAAATATCTATCTTAAGACCTGTCCTGCCAGTTTTTCCAGAACACAGTGTGCCTCATTTCTCCACCCTGAACTGCCTTCAAAGGGTGTTGAAAATCAGCAGCTGCAGCAACACATGATTTAATCCTTGTAGTGGTAGATGACAAGTACCCATGGCAAGTGACAATTTCCCATTGATTCTAGCATAGGCCTAGAACACAATAAAGGATTAATTAATGCTATTTACTTTCATTGTATTTGTTTTCTACACAGCTCTGTCTCTAAAAGAGATTTGATCTTTATTAAGGAAGCAAATGCATGCATGTGTGTTCAGTTGCTCAGTTTGTTCTACTCTTCTTGATCCCATGGACTGTAGCCTGCCAGACTCCTTTGTCCATGGGATTCTCCAGTCAAGAATTCTGGAGTGGGTTGTGATTTCCTGTGTGCCTGGAGGGAATCTTCCTGACTCAGGGATTAAACCTTGCATCTTCTGCATTGGCAGGCAAATTCTTTGCCACTGAGCCACCTGAGAAACGAAAAGAAGCAAACACCTGGCCTATTTACCACCACTCCTGTATCTTCTTCAAGCCCAGCGTACACGTTGCTAATAAATCACAGTGCTGTTTTAAATAAACAGCGCGTCCTTCCTTTTTTCTTTTTAATGTATAATCTTCCTTATTGTATCAATCAGTTAGAATGGGCCAAAATATAGAATCCATCTACCACCAAGGACTAATCAACCCTAAAGTCTTTTCAATACATTTATCATTTTAGTTGGGTTAAATCCCCTCTTCCTCTGATGACTTTTTATCTTTGTTTATTTATTAAACATTTTGCTAAGGAATTAATGCAAGGGAAAACTTTAGTTAGTTCAGCTCCAATGATTTCAAATGCTGAATCAATGAGGTTTTTATTTGGCATCTGTGAAACCAGACACCGAAGAAGAGATGGAGGAGAAAGTAGAGTTGTTGGCCAGAGGTCAGGGGGCAGGGCCTCAGACCGGCCCATCAGGCTCCATTTAGAGCCTGACACAAGCATGTGATGAGGGCGTGGTGTCTCGTGATGGGCACCAACTATTCTTCCTGGGGCCTCGGGTGTCACTTGGCTACAGATAGACAAAGAACAATCTGTCATTTGCTTTGAAAAAAGCCTTGACCTTGCACCATAGCAAAGCACCCAACAGTCCTCGTTCAGCTGCTTCTCCCCCACCCAGCCCTGAAAATAAAGCCTTCCTGTTAATGGTGCCAGGCCGTGTGCCATTCCAGGGACTTGCTGGTGCCCAGGGACAGATATGCAGCTCTGTCCCCTAAGGATCCTGAGTTTACGGGGTGGGGACCAGCCTGGTCAGTGGCGCCACTGCTGTCCTCCTTGTAACCCCAGGAAGGGCCTATCTGATAACAGGATTCAGTTATTGAGGAAAACATCAGCAAGAGAACAAACTCACTGCCTGGAGGGAGGTTAGGAGAGATCCCTGGAACCCCGGCTTGACCTCACTCCACAAGACACCTGTGTCCTCCTTCATGCTTTCCTTTCTCTCTTATTTCTTCTACTCTTCCTGTCATAGAAGCCTTCAGAATGAAACCAAGCAGGACCCTGTGGGGTTCCTGGGGCCTGGAAGCCTTTCCACGTCCTCCGTTTTTTGTTTGTAGGTCAACCACGGGTACATATAACAATACCTTTGAGCTCTTCTGCAGAACTAAAACCCACAACAAATGGAAGATGCTAACCACTTGAAATCACCCTCAGAGAAAATCAAGAGACAACTTGCAGTCGGATTAAAGAAATCAGACAAGCTCACGAGAAGATCACCTAGCCAGATTAAAAAAGGAAAACAGGCCTTGCACACACCCTGATCCTTATCAGCAACCCCACCCTTGAACCATGGCTACTGATTCTTTGCAACCCCATGGACTATAGCCTGCCAGGCTTCTCTGTCCATGGAGTTTTTCAGGCAAGAATACTGGAGTAGGTTGTCATTTCCCTCTGCAGGGAATTCTTCCCAACCCAGGGATCGAACCCAGGTCTCCTACATTGCAGGAGGATTCTTTACCATCTGAGCCACAATATAAAACTCCTCACAAAATGCCCCCAGGTTAGGACACACAGATTTTGAGGCAGTGCCTTCTGTGTCCCCCTTTGCCTGGCAAAGGAATAAAGCTATTCTTTTCTACTTCACCCAAAACTCTTTCTCCGAGATTTGATTTGGCATCGGTGTATAGAGGTCATTTTAAGCGTTAGTAACAGCATGCAGAGGGGTGAGATTTCTGGACATTTCCCTTATTATATGTAGAGTGTTCTATGCTTTCACCAGTTTGGACCATAATGATAAAGAAGAGTGTCTACTCTTCATATACTCCTATGATTGGGCAGATGTGACCAGAACCCTTACAAATAAATGAGAATCCAGAAAGAGTGCCTTCTCTTCTTATTTATCACAGACAGGACTTCTTTATCTGGCATTTACTATTTAAAAATTATTTTGGTCCAAATGTAAAAGAATGGCAAAAAAATAAATAAATACATAGGTGGATGCACACACACAAACCAAGATTCTTTTTTTTAACATTTATTTTGATTTATTCGGTTGCACTCCAACCCTATATTTCAAATCCTAAAAGATGATGCTGTGGAAGTGCTGCACTCAATATGCCAACAAATTTGGAAAACTCAGCAGTGGCCACAGGACTGGAAAAAGTCAGTTTTCATTCCAATTCCAAAGAAAGGCAATGCCAAAGAATGCTTAAACAATCGCACAATTGCACTCATCTCACACGCTAGCTGGGAGAAGGCAATGGCACCCCACTTCAGTACTCTTGCCTAGAAAATCCCATGGACGGAGGAGCCTGGTAGGCTGCAGTCCATGGGGTCGCTAAGAGTCGGACATGACTGAGTGACTTCACATTCGCTTTTCACTTTCATGCATTGGAGGAGGAAATGGCAACCCACTCCAGTGTTCTTGCCTGGAGAATCCCAGGGACGGGGAAGCCTGGTGGGCTGCCATCTATGGGGTCGCACAGAGTCGGACATGACTAAAGTGACTTAGCAGCACACGCTGGCTTGGAGAATTTTGAGCATTACTTTGCTAGCATGTGCTGCTGCTGCTGCT
>NW_011494811.1:6861097-6861573 GCF_000754665.1 Bison bison bison
AGAGATCAAATTGCCAACAGCCGCTGGATCATCGAAAAAGCAAGAGAGTTCCAGAAAAACATCTATTTCTGCTTTATTGACTATGCCAAAGCCTTTGACTGTGGATCACAATAAACTGTGGAAAATTCTGAAAGAGATGGGAATACCAGACCACCTGACCTGCCTCTTGAGAAATCTGTATCAGGTCAGGAAGCAACAGTTAGAACTGGACATGGAACAACAGACTGGTTCCAAATAGGAAAAGGAGTATGTCAAGGCTGTATATTGTCACCCTGCTTATTTAACTTATATGCAGAGTACATCATGAGAAACGCTGGGCTAGATGAAGGACAAGCTGGAATCAAGATTGCCGGGAGAAATATCAATAACCTCAGATATGCAGATGACACCACCCTTATGGCAGAAAGTGAAGAGGAACTAAAAAGCCTCTTGATGAAAGTGAAAGTGGAGAGTGAAAAAGTTGGCTTAAAGCTCAA
>NW_011494811.1:6861673-6879768 GCF_000754665.1 Bison bison bison
ACAGTGTCAGACTTTATTTTTTGGGGCTCCAAAATCACTGCAGATGGTGACTGTAGCCATGAAATTAAAAGATGCTTAGTCCTTGGAAGGAAAGTTATGACCAACCTAGATAGCATATTGAAAAGCAGAGACATTACTTTGCCAACAAAGGTCTGTCTAGTCAAGGCTATGGTTTTTTCAGTGGTTATTTATGGATGTGAGAGTTGGACTGTGAAGAAAGCTGAGCACTGAGGAATTGATGCTTTTGAACTGTGGTGTTGGAGAAGACTCTTGAGAGTCCCTTGGACTGCAAGGAGATCCAACCAGTCCATTCTGAAGGAGATCGGTCCTGAGTGTTCATTGGAAGCACTGATATTGAAGCTCAAACTCTTCAATACTTTGGCCACCTGATGCGAAGACCTGAAAAGATCCATTTGAAAAGACTCATTTGACTCAAAGACTTATTTGAAAAGACCCTGATGCTGGGAAAGATTGAAGGCAGGAGGAGAAGTGGATGACAGAGGATGAGATGGCTGGATGGCATCACCGACTCTATGGACATGAGTTTGGATAAACTCTGGGACTTGGTGATGGACAGGGAGGCCTGGCGTGCTGCGGTCCATGGGGTTGCAAAGAGTTGGACACGACTGAGCGACTGAACTGAACTGAAAGTGAAAGTGAAGTCGCTCAGTCGTGTCCGACTCTTTGAGACACTGTGGACGGTAGCCTACCAAGCTCCTCGGTCCATAGGATTTTCCAGGCAAGAGTACTGGAGTGGGTTGCCATTTCCTTCTCCAGGGGATCTTCCCAACCCAGGGATCGAACCTGGGTCTCCCACGTTGTAGGCAGACGCTTTACTGTCTGAGCCACCAGGGAAGCATATGGGATCTATTTCCCTGATCAGGGATCAAACCCGGGGCCCCCTGCATTGGGAGTGTGGAGCCTAGCCACTGGACCACCAGAGAAGTCCCACACACCAAGATGATTACTCTGAGCTGTTAGTGATACTTTTGAAATCTTTCTGCAAAGCAGAGGTACAACTTAAACCTATGACCTCTGAGTTCTTTTGCCTCAAATACTGCATCATGTTCATGTCTATCTAGAAATGTCACCGATCTGTGCCAACTTGACTTAGGCAAAGTAATAATGGTAATGTATAATGACAATCCCCTTGCCCCTGGATCCAGTAGAAACTGTCACTCTCTAGACCTCCTCTCAGCGTCACGTCAGAACTTCTCTCCCCTCCCCTCTTTCTTCAAAGTTCACTTAAGCGTCTGGGTTTCCGGGAGCCTTTGATGATTCCTAGGAAAAAACCATCAATCAGGCTCTGTTCCATGGCAGTTTGCACCTGAAATGTGCCTTCTGTCACGTAATATTAAAATGAACTCATTGTCTTCTTTTTCTTGTTAGACTGTGAGATCTCTAAAGGCAAGAGTAGTTTGTCATTCTAAAGGCCTAGCTACATCCTCAATAATGGTTACTTGAACTGAATGGAATTTATTTGAATTGAGTTAAAATGGTTCATTAACTCAAATTTTGGATATGGATTTATCTGTGGCTCAGCTGGTAAAGAATCTGCCTGCAATGTGGGAGACTTGGGTTTGATCCCTGGGTTGGGTAGATCCCCTAGAGAGGGGAAAGACTACCCAGTCCAGTATTCTGGCCTGGAGAATTGCATGGACTGTATAGTCCATGGGGTCGCAAAGAGTCAGACACGACTGAGTGACTTGCACTTTCATTTCACAGTATGACAGGAAGCCTATACGATAATATATCTGCAGTATCAAAAGAACAAGGAGCAAACATTCTCTTGTGCCGTGTCCAAGTTTGCCGCCCATGTGACTGTACATGCGTACTGTGGGCAAGACAGCCATATTGAATGCACGAGATTTATAATTTTGAGATACAAGAATGTGATAGAGTGAGGCAGTTTTGAAATGATGGCAAAAATACTGTGAGATGTTTTGCATAGACACCATGTGTTGTTCACAGAGTTGACTCAAACTAGAACCATAAATTTAACCGTAAGTTTGAGATAGCCTCAGAAAAGATTCATGGATCCCCTGCAGGTACATGTTCTAGAAGTTTTACTATCCTTAGTGGTCAACCAGTAATCACACCCTTCTCAGGACTTTGCCTGCATCATCTCATACTGTCCTCCCCACAACCTCATGAGGCAGACAGTATTGACCTCCTGCATCTTAGATGGGCAAATGGAGGCAGATTGAGGGTAAGTCAGGCTCATAGATACTAAGTGGCCAAGCTGGGATCTAAACCCAAGCTAGTTCCAGAATCCACAGTCTCTACATTCCAGGTGCTGAACACAGCTACCCAGTACAACTAATCTACCTCTAGCAAACATTTCCTTGCTTGCATGCATGCAAAGTCACTTCAGTCATGTCCAACTCTGTGTGACCCTATGGACTGTAGCCCACCAGGCTCCCCTGTCCATGGGATTCTCTAGGCAAGAGTACTGGAGTGGGTTTCTATGCCCTCTTCCAGGAGATCTTCCCAACCCAGGGATTGAACCCACATCTCTTATGTCTCCTGTGTTGGCAGGAGGATTCTTTATCACTAGTGCCACCTGGGAAGCCCAAACATGGCCTTAGATCCAAGTTAATCCAAATTACTGAATGGTTACCTCTTGATTCACCAACTCGATGTACCTGAGTTTGAGCAAAGTCTGGTAGTTGGTGAAGGACAGGGAAGCTTGGCATGCTGCAGTCCATGGGGTCACAAAGAGTTGGACAGGATTGAGCAACTAAACTGACTGACCTCTTGATTTCCAGTTGTGTCTTTAGTGCAAAAAAGATATTTAGCACTCTATAATCACACCATGAATATTTGAAGAGGGTTCTAAAGCTCTGAGTTTTATTTCTGCAGTTTAAATTACCTTAATTTTCCTCCCAGAGATTTCCCCTCTTTTCCTATTTTATAAGTCACCCACATTTTTCAGGGCACATCTTAATTTTTTAGACAGACTTCCAAATTATGAAGGCCCAAACTGGATAGGAATATTTTCCAGTTAAGGCCCAATCAAGGCCATATGTGGGAAAAGTATTCAGTTTTGCTTATCTTTCCTCATTAACATTCCAGCATCATGTTGTTTTGTTTTCTCAATAGTCTCTCTACTACTGACTAATTCTGTGCTAGTGACATAGTTGCTAACTTTGAAAATCTCATCATAATTTTTTCACTATAGCTCTTGTGAGCCACTTCTCATCTTGTATTTGCGGTATGGCTCATTTTTTAAAAATGTGTCAAGGCCAATTTAAAAGGGTCATGGTGAGTTAAGTTCTCACTATTTGCTGCTGCTGCTAAGTCACTTCAGTCGTGTCCGACTCTGTGTGACCCCATAGACAGCAGCCCACCAGGCCCCTCCGTCCCTGGGATTCTCCAGGCAAGAACACTGGAGTGGGTTGCCATTTCCTTCTCCAATGCATGAAAGTGAAAAGTGAAAGTGAAGTTGCTCAGTCGTGTCCGACCCTCAGCGACCCCATGGACTACAGCCTTCCAGGCTCCTCTGTCCATGGGATTTTCCAGGCAGGAGTACTGGGGTCGGGTGCCATTGCCTTCTCACTATTTAGGACGTTAGCAACTCCACCTAATTTGGTATCAGCCACCAACACAAGATGCTTATTCTCAACTCTATCATGTGGGTCACTGATAAAGTATTTATATAAGTCTTTTCCCATAAATATATTTTTCTGGTTTCCAGATTGCCTGGGAGTGTTGAACTGAGTTCACGTTTTAATCCTTTCCAAGAACTATACTTGATTATCTGAGCTTTTTGCTGACTTATGAAAAAAAAAAAATCATGATTTACTTCCAAATCGGAAGAAATACTGATGTTTGGCTACTGCTCAGTTCCTGCAAGACAACCAGAATTGAATTTATTCTAAATACAGGAGGGAAAGCAATGTTCTTTGGAAGCAAAAGCTTGGCCTGCACATCTGGAACTTCTTGTGAGGGCTCTGCTCTCATTTTGTTTCTAGACTGGCATTCCTTTTAGTTATTGCTAAACAGAGAAAAATTACAGTCTGGTAGCAAGCCAGGGTGACTATAAATTTAAGGATTGGAAGTCTTTAAATACAGGTTTTTATACTGTTTATTTTATATATTGTGTCCTAGAAAGGAGAACACAGGCCTTCTTTTATGAAGGAAATTTTATGGCTTTTTCTTTGTTTTCATGTTTGCAGGGTCAACTGATGCATGGCTCGTGCCAATAAATCCCAGACCTGGAGAACCACCTGGAGAGTTTGGAAAATTCACAGGGTCAACTTCTCCTTATATTTCCTGAATCTCCATCTTGTAGGTGGTGTGTTTTTTTGATCTCTCTGTTTTTGTTTCCTCTAGTTTTATTGAGATATAATAAACATACAGGTTTCCCTGGTAGCTCAACTAGTAGAGCCCACCTGCAATGCAGGAGACCTGTGTTCCATCCCTGGGTTGGGAAGATCCCCTGGAGAAGGGAATGGCCACCCACTCCAGTATTCTGGCCTGGAGAATTCTGTGGAATGTATAGTCCATAGGGTCCCAAAGAGTTGGACACAACTGAACAACTTTCACTCCACTTTCAAACATATGGCACTGCATAAGTTTAAGGTATACAGCATAACGACTCGACTTACATACAACATGAAAGTGTTATCACAAGTTTAGCGACCATCCATCCTTTCATATGGCTACAAAATTCAAGAAATGGAAAAAAGTATTCTTCCCTAGTGATGAGAACTCCTAGGATTTACTGTCTTAACTTTTACCTATAACATACAGCAGTGTTAAATACATTTATCAGGTCATACATTACATTCCTAGTACTTATTTATCCTTTAACCTGAAGTTTGTAACTTTTGACTACCTTCATCCAGTTCCCTGCTCCACCCATCCTACCCACCCCCTCTTCCGCCTCTGGTAACCACAAATCAGATCTTCTTTTTTATGGGTTTGTTTATTCATTTTTGAAGTACAATGTACTTGACCTACAACACTATATTAGTTCCTGGTGTACAACATATTGATTTGATATTTCTATATATTTCAAAATTATAAAATAAACAAAAAATAACCACCATGAGCAGTCTAGTTACCATGAGTCACCATACAAAATCTCAGGGTCTCTGGCTGTGGGACTCAAGGTCCCAGAGCTATTGCTGGCCTGCTGGTAGGTGCTGGCCACAGGGCCGGGGTCCTGGGGCTAGCGCTAGCCCTCTAGTGGGTAGAGCTGGGTCCCAGCATCTCTGGCTGTGGGGCTTTGGGAATCCTAGAGTTGATGTTGGACTGCTGGTGGGCACGGCTGAAGCTTAGGGAGTCCCAGGGCTGGTACCCCCTGCACTCTTCCCACTGATGGGTGAGCCTTTGTCCCAATGCTAGTAAGCCCAATGGTGGGCAGGGTGGGTCCCTGGGTGGCTGGGGGCTCAGAAGAGCCTGGGGCAGTTGACCTTCTGGTGGGCAGGGCTGTGTCCCAGTCCAGCTAGCTGCTTGGCTTGGGGAATCCCAGGACTAGTACTGGCTAGGTCTGAGGCCTGGGCTCAAGAAGGAGGATTCCAAAATGTCAGTTGCCAGCACCAGCATCCTTGAGACAGATGAGCTCCCAAGATGACTGCCGCCAGTGTGTGTGTCCCCAGGGGGAGCCCCACTTGTCTGTCTCTTCGGAAGGCTCTCCAAGGTCAGCAGGTCAGTTGACCCAGGCTCCTTTCAAATTCCCGCTTCTTCCCTGGGTCCCAGCGTGTGAGATTTTGTGTGTGCCCTTTAAGAGTGGAGTTTGTTTCCCACAGCCTGTTGATCTCCTGAAAGTAAGCCCCACTGGTTTAAAGCCAAATGTTCTGAGTGCTCATTCGCCCAGTGCAGGACCCTCTGGCTGGCACCCAGAGTAGGGTTTGGACCTTTCACCTCTTGGGAAGAACCTCTGCAATAGTGATCACCCTCTCATTTGTGAGTCGCATAGCTGCGGATGTGGGTCTTGACTATACCGTGACTCCACCTCTTCTATTCATCTCCTTGTGTCTCCTTTATATTTTTAGCTGTAGAAGATCTTCTCTGCTAATCTTCAGGTTGTTCTCATTGACAGTTGCTCTATAAAGAGCTATAATTTTGGTGTGAATGTGGAAATAAATGAGCTCAGGGTCTACTTACTCTGTCGTCTGGGCCACACTTTTGCAGGTGGTATTGAGATATGGGGGAAGGACATCTCTATTTTTTAAAACCTCCCCAAACTGCTTAAATCATTTATAGTTAATCTATGTAATGAAGCAGTCATTTAAAAAGGGAATAAATCTACATGTACATATGCAGAAAGATCTTACATTAGCCACACCGAATGTTTCCATTTGACATGAAAGTAAGTTCCCATTTGATATGAAATTTGTCCTAAATTTTTGGTATTTATATATACTTATATACATACACTTCCCTGGTAGCTCAGAGGGTAAAGCATCTGCCTACAATGCAGGAGACCCAGGTTCAATCCCTGGGTTAGGAAGATCTCCTGGAAAAGGAAATTGCAATTCACTCCAGTATTCTTGCCTGGAAAATCCCATGGACAGAGGAGCCTGGTAGGCTACAGTCCATGGGGTCACAAAGAGTTGGACATGACTGAGCGACTTCAGTTTCACTTTCATATACATACACTTACAATGTATATTGTGTACATTAAGATGCATCACCAGAGGTACCTGTTAATCAGACAGAATACCACGTGTAGTATCAGAGCACCTGTTCCCAGTGTAACTAGTGAGATGATGGGTTGTAGGGAAGAGAGAGGGTCCCAGGGGAGGAACCTGGAAGCCTAGCATCTCAACGGGGCTGGGAGCAGTGCTTATTTATCAATACCAACTGGCACGGAAGTATTTCATCATTTTCACAACTGGATGAGGTTTAGTCTCACATTTTCATTCATAAAACAATCCTGGAGGGATTCCTAATAACCTGAAATAAGCAGTCTATCAATCAACACTGGCTGATTCAAGTAGAAAGAGAATTTACTAGGAGCATATTAGGTAAAATCACCAAGAAGGCTCAGAAAATATCAAGAATTAAAGAATGGGCAACCAGCCATAACCACAGACAAGACTACACTGCTGAACTAGTCCAGTAAGCCCCGTGCTGCCACCACCCCTTGTCACTGGAGGCTGCTGCTGGCACCACGCCACTTGCAGACTTCGGGAGAGCACTTCACACATCATCTTTTGACATCATCTTCCCCTCTCACTGGACTGTGATCCCCATGAGCATAGGAACAGCATCTTATTAATCTCCCAATTTCCAGTCCCCACTTCAGTCCCTGGCACAGAGGGAACAAAATGCTGAATGAAATAAATGAGCAAATAGAATTTAATTGCCAGGTATTGGCCAGGTATTAGACTAATATCAACCCACTCCAGTACTCTTGCCTGGAAAATCCCATGGACAGAGGAGCCTGGTAGGCTGCAGTCCATGGGGTCTCGAAGAGTCCGTCACAACTGAGCAACTTCACTTTCACTTTTCACTTTCATGTATTGGAGAAGGAAATGGCAACCCACTCCAGTGTTCTTGCCTGGAGAATCCCAGGGACGGAGGGGCCTGGTGAACTGATGTCTATAGGATCACACAGAGTTGGACACTACTGAAATGACTAGCAGCAGCAGCAGATTAATATAGGCAGAGAGGGGGAGAACTGTACCTGGCTGTCTGTGTCACTTTAGAGCCTCAGAAATGAATAGGTATACATGCATTTTTACCCTTCATTCCTCCACTATGGTTGGTTGAATGTGGCTTCAACAAAAACACATGGCTTGGGTTTTGTGGTGGATCCATTTCTGCCTCTTTCTCTAAAGTGAGCATTCTTTTTAGCAGAGATTTGTATAAAACCATGGTGCCATGAAGTTATCTTAATTTCAAATGTAAGAGTCCAGATGAAGTGAATTTAGGAGTCAGTTGTACCTGCATCTTTTAGGACTTCTGTTTCAATTGCCTGCACACATGAAGGAATATCCAGCCATACCTCTGAGCCTTTCCTAAGGAAGCAACTCAAAACCAAATATGGTTCACGTCGACCAGGATTCTGGAGAGAGGAAGAAGAAATAAACCCTACCTGAGGAACCGCACAATGGTTTTCATAGTAGCCACAGAAAGCCAGAAGTAGAGAACACACATCAGAATTCAGTCTCCACTGGACCTGCAAACACCCTATGTAATTCTTCCAAGTTTCATCTGCTTTTTTCCAGGCCATGAGAAGAGTTGGAAGATGAAGGATAATAACATGATAATAACAATCGTGATACAAAATAGTGGATGGTCTTTTGTTTACTTATGATTGTATACTATCCACTCACAGAAAAAGATCCAATAAAATTAATTATAAAAAGTATAAGCTCAGAGAAATGAAAATTTATGTTCAAACAAAAACTTGTACATAAATGTTGATAGCAGCTTTATCTATAATAGCTCCAACCTGGAAACAACTCATATGTCCTTAGAAGGATGAACTAAACAAGTTGTGGTACATTCACATCACAGGATACAACTCAGCAATAAAAAGGAACAAATTAGTTTTCTTAATTTTTATTTTATATTGGAGTATAGTTAATTTCAATGTTGTGTTGGTTTTAGGTATACAGCAAAGTGATTCAGTTATATATTTGCATATATTTATTTTTTCAGATTCTTTCCCATATAGGTTATTACAGAGCCTTGAGCTGAGTTCCCTGTGCTATACAGTAGGCTCTTGTTAATTATTTATTTTATATATAGTAATGTATATGCTGCTGCTGCTGTTGCTGCTGCTAAGTCGCCCCAGTCGTGTCCGACTCTGTGCGACCCCATAGATGGCAGCCCACCAGGCTCCCCTGTCCCTGGGATTCTCCAGGCAAGAACACTGGAGTGGGTTTCCATTTCCTTCTCCAATGCATTAAAGTGAAAAGTGAAAGTGAAGTCACTCAGTCGTGTCTGACTCTTTGCGACCCCATGGACTGCAGCCTACCAGGCTCCTCTGTCCATGGGATTTTCCAGGCAAGAGTACTGGAGTGGGGTGCCATTGCCTTCTCCAAGTAATGTATATATATTAATCCAAACTCCTAATTTATCCTTCTCTCCCACCGTTCCCCTTTGATAACCATAAATTTATTTTCTGTCTTGTAAATAGTTTTACAAAATAGTCTGTTTTGTAAATAGTTTCTGTTTTGTAAAAGTTCATTTGTATCATTTTTTTATATTCCACATATAAGTGATATCATATCGTATGTCTTTGTCTGACTTACTTCACTTTGTCTGATAAAGTCTAGGTCTATCCATGTTGCTGCAAAAAGCATTATTTTTTTTTATGTCCAAGTAATATTCTATTGTATATATCACATCTTCTTTATTCATTCATCCATCCCTGTCTTGGCTATTGTAAATAGTGCTTCAAAGAATGAGTTATTGATACATGCAACATCCTGGATGAATTCCCAGAAATTATGTTGAGTGATAAAAACCAATGCCGAAAAGTTAGTTACTGTATGATTCCATGTATATATTCTTGAAATGACAGAATTATAGAACTGGAAGACAGATTAATGGCTGTCAGGGGCTGAGGGTGGAGACAGGAAAGAGGTATGTGGTGATAAATGGGCAATGTGAGGAATGGAATGTTTTTTATCTTGACTGGATCAATATCAATACCCTGGTTGTGAAACTGTACTGTAATTGTGCAAGATGTTACCACTGAGAAAACTGGGTAAAGGATTCACAGGATCCCTCTGTACTATTTCTTAGAAATTCATGTAAACCTGCCACAAAATTTTAAAATTTAATTTTAAAAAGGAACAAAAGAAAAGATACAAGCAACACAAAATTGGGAAGATAGAAAAAAAAATCTGAGAGATTGAAGCTCTAAGTTCTTATGATTAAGCAGTAAATTTATTTCTGTGCTTCCTTGAAGCAAAAGATAAAGAGGAAACCATGATAAGTTAAATAGTCTTGTTCTGTGATGAAAGAAATCACAGAAAATTTTAGAAGAGACTTTCTTTTCCCTGGCAGTCAATTCTAGAAGAGAAATGAACTTAATCTTAAAATAGAACCTACAGGGCACAAAAAAAAATCTACAGAATTGAAGCTGACTCAGAGCTCAGGTGCTGTTAATTTTTTAACCCTTGGTGATCCATGACTTGGTTAAGGAATCTTAGAGAAAAAAAAAAGATACAACTTTCCCAGCTGGTCTTATATAGAAGTGGAGTAGATGATCACCCAAAAAGTATGGCTTCAGGGAAACCAAAAAGACACTTCCCAGCCCAGCTATGTATTTCCTTCCTATGCAAGGTCTGAAAGTCCACCATTTAGAATGCACTTCGGCTAAGTGTTTTTGCTAAGTAAGCCTACTTACTTACTTAAGTAAGTAAAATTACTTACTTAAGTAAAATTTACTTACTTAAGTAAAATTCAGAGACTGCACCTTGCTCAAGTAGTACACACAGAAGGGGCCTCTGGGCATCTAAGGTAATCAAAGGAACCTGGGGAAAGAGCGTCACACCCTCTGATTTCCCTCCCGTGACTCCAGGTGCCTTTCCTATTAAGGGCAACCCCCAGCCTATGCTTCACATCCCAGCTCTTAAGGTCTCACTCAGCTCCTACAAACATCCCCTTCCTCTACCGGATCGTCTGTATCAGTGTACAGACACATTCCAGACTCCATTCTCCATCTCCCACCCCCAGCCCATCTCCTGTCTCTAAAAAGCCAAAATCCAAGACAATCCAACACTAAAATTGCACCCCCTTGGTCCTGCCTATCCCCATGTATACTGCCGCATTTCTTTCCTCCCCTTCACAGCAAACCTTGCATTGTCCATGGTCTTTGTATCCACTATCCACTTTCTCACCTCAGCCCATTTCAAGGGGGCTCCACACCTTAAGTTTGCACAGTTGTCTTCCCCGTCCCCAAGTCTGACGGTCGTCTCTCTCTTGTCCTCTAATTCCCTCTGCAGCATTTCTACCTACTTATTATACCTACTTATTCTACCTACCAGCTGCCTACTTATTTCACATCACATTTTTTCCTCTGGTCTTCCATGACTTTTCCTCTTGCCTCACTGGCTAGTGGCACATTCTGAAGTTGAGTTTTGTTGCTGGAGCAGGGAAGGGTTTGCTGCATGTTGCTTGCTCCTCCTCCATCCTCTCTCAACTAGAGAGTGATCTAAGCTGGTCCTTTGTCTTCTCCAGCTTCATTCTCCTTAGGTCATCTTACCCAGGCCCATGGCCAGTTACCTCCAAATCTGTATCCCCAGCTCTCCCTAGAACTCCTGATCTCTACATCCAAAGGCCAACTCATATCTGCATGGGTGGCTGGTTGACATCTCAAATTTAACATTCCCAAATAGAATTCAAGATTTTCGCCCTCAACCTATTCCTTATACACTCTCCCCTGTGGAAGCACCAAACACTCGATTGCTCAGGCCAAAAAGTTTAGAGGTTTCCTTGCTTTCACTTTTCTCATCCTCAACATTCAATCCACCAGCAAATCCTGTCAACCCTTCCTTATCCAGAACCCATCCCTAGTTCAAGTGGCCATCTTCCCTCTCCAGGGCCACCTCTGTAGCCTCTAATGGGCCTTCCAGCCTCCATTCTCCATCCTCCACCCCAGCCCTATTTTCCACACCGTGGCCACAGCAGTCCTTTCAAATGAAATTGGATCGTATTACTCCTTTGCCTAAAAATTCTCCATCTGATTCCTATCCCAATTAGATAAAGTCCCAACATCTTGCCACAACCCACAGAGCAGAAACTGTCTGCTCCCTGCTAACTCCCTCTCAATCCATCCTCTGTCCGGAGGGGGCTCCAACTGTGTGAAAGGGCACAGACTATGTCTGCCTTGTCATGGAAGTATCCTCAGGGCTTCGTGCAGAAGTACACAACAAATATTTGTGAAATAATTAAGCAATGAGTTGGGCTTCCCTGGTGGCTCAGATGGTAAAGAATCTGCCTGGGATGCAGGAGACCGGGGTTCGATCCCTGAGTCAGGAAGATCCTCTGGAGAAGGGAATGGTAACCCACTCCAGTATTCTTGCCTGGGGAATCCCATGGACAGAGAAGCCTGGAGGACTAGAGTCAGACATGACTTGAGTGACTAACAATAAATAAATGCAATAAAATAAAAGCAATGCTTTAGTAAGACAAACTGACAATTCTACACTGGTAACAACATCTCTGTAACTCAGGATCCTGGCTTGAAAAGCCAGGAGTGTAACCCCCATTCTTCATGGTTTGCTGTGAGAACTAATGGAAAAGTTTTCTCTAGCTCTAAAAACCCACCCACTTGTTCTTTAATGGGTACATGTTAGTGTGCAGCGTGCGATGGCATTTAGGGCTCCTCCTTGCTTTCTTCTCTGTGCACAGTGAAAAGACTCTTCAGTCCTCAAGCAAACACTCCATTTGTGCCATGTAGGTCTGAATCAGCGTGTGATTATTGGCCACGGTGAGGCATGTATGTGAAGGAAAAAGGCTGCATGTGGGGGAGGAGATCATTACCCCCTAGTAAAGCAGCAGCGTGCGGGGAGGAAGCTGCACGTTCATCCAGAATCAGTGGGCTCAGGGAAATCACATGGAAGAACTCACGCCCCTGAAGGTGGAAGCGTGTCCTAAACCCGCTGCCCTGCTGCTGGCAGGGTCTCAGGTTGGTCCCCGCTGTGCGGGCATGTCATTGATTTACTGCTTTTTGTTACTGTTCTCTTTTTCTGGAGGGTTTGTTTTGCTTGTTAGTTTTACACACTCATGCAAGGTTTGGTCTGCACTCATTGTAAAGTAACAGGACTTGGGAAGATGGTATAAAAATCACCCTGCAATCACATACAGAGAGTTGATACCTACTCATTTTTTTTCTCGATTTCCTTTCCACTGCCTGCCTTTTTTCCCCCTTCTATAACTATTTAAGTTCATGCCTCTAAAAATGGATGGAGTGTTAGAAAACAATAACACCAAAACAAATTTATCAAATATTCTTCAATATCAAATATCTCCTTAGTAGTAAATTTCCCTTGTACATGTACATATGTATACACACATTATATATAATATGTGTGTCTTAAACTAATTGGCTTATTCAAATCAGGATCCAAGCAAGGACCTTAGATGTCCTCTAAGTCTCTTTTTTTAACCTAAAGTTTTTCTTTATTCCCCTTTTCATTTATGGAGGTTATTTTTCATGTATATGTATGGCTGAGTCCCTTCACTGTTCACCAGAAACTATCATGACATTGTTTGTTAATTGGCTATGTGCTTGCATGCATGCTAAGTCACTTCAATTGTGTCCAATTCTGTGCAACCACATGGACTGCAGCCTGTCAGGCTCCTCTGTCCAAGGGATTCTCCAGGGAAGAATACTGGAGTAGGTTGCCATGCCCTCCTCCAGGGGACCTTTCCTACCCAGGGACTCGCACAATCAGCTATATCCCAATACAAAATAAAGTTAAAAAAAAAAAGGGCTATTTTTTTTTCTGCAGAGTTTCCTGCATTTAAATTTTTCTGATGCAAACTGTCATATTATTTAGCATATTTCTCCTCCCTTGAATTTCCTATAAATCAAATGTTAGATTTAGAGGTTCAATCTGCTTTGGGTTTTGTTTTTTGCCAGGAACACCTCATAGGTTAGGGTTAGATCTGAGGATCAGATGTCTTTCGTGATGTTAACCACTTCTGATAATCATTGTGGGGACTCATTATTCCATTAAGGTTTTGCAAGATGGTAAGATTCTAATTCTATCATTCCTTCTACACTTTTTTTCTGAACTATTTCTATACAGAGAAGTTTTCCCCTCAATCAACCATTTGGTTGCCCTGGGTTACACCTGGCTGCCCAGATAGTGCTAGTGGTAAAGTGTCCACCTGCAGATGCAAGAGACGTGGGTTTCATCCCTGGGTCGGGAAGATCCCCTGGAGGAGGAAATGGCAACCCACTCCAGTATTCTTGCCTGGAGAATCCCATGGATAGGAGGAGCCTGACAGGCTACAGTCCATAGGGCCACAAAGAGTCAGACACAACTGAGCATGCATGCATGAGGTACATTGTGAACGAAAGCAATGCCTGCCAGGGAAAAGGTCAGTTCAGTTCAGTCGCTCAGTTGTGTCCAACTCTTTGCGACCACATGGACTGTAGGCTTCCCTGTCCGTCACCAAGTCCCAGAGCTTGTTCAAACTCTCATCCATCGAGTCGGTGATGCCATCCAACCATCTTATCTTCTGTCGTCCCCTTCTCCTGCCTTCAATCTTTCCCAGCATCGGGGTCTTTTCTAAGGAGTCAATCCTTCACATTAGATGGCCCAAGTATTGGAAAAGAGGCAAATTCAAATGCACTAGCCATGCTGCTTGATAAGAGTGTTCATAAGAGCGTTGGTTCAGGAGGAGGTGGAGAGACCAGTGGACACAAGAAGTTTCCACGCCTCTCCAGGATCCTCATTGTTCTGCACAGACGATTCTGAGCTGACTCATTGCTGAGCCTGTAGTCTCCAGGTCACAATTTCGCCCTACCTGCATGTTCCCTACTGCTGTTATTAAGGTTCATCTTGACTCTGTAGGTCAGCTCTGAGGACAAGAAGTTTACCCTATACTTGAGTCCCTGATAAACCTTGCAAGGCAATGAGCCCTGAGTAGACTATCAGTAAATGACTGATGACTGTCTGTAAATTCAAGAAAACTTCTTTCTTTTATCACTATCATCAGTTCAGTTCAGTTCAGTCATTCAGTCGTGTCCGACTCTGCGACCCCATGAATCGCAGCACGCCAGGCCTCCCTGTCCATCACCAACTCCCGGAGTTCACTCAGACTCACGTCCATCGAGTCAGTGATGCCATCCAGCCATCTCATCCTCTGTCATCCCCTTCTCCTCCTGCCCCCAATCCCTCCCAGCATCAGAGTCTTTTCCAGTGAGTCAACTCTTCCCATGAGGTGGCCAAAGTACTGGAGTTTCAGCTTTAGCATCATTCCTTCCAAAGAAATCCCAGGGCTGATCTCCTTCAGAATGGACTGGTTGGATCTCCTTGCAGTCCAAGGGACTCTCAAGAGTCTTCTCCAACACCACAGTTCAAAAGCATCAATTCTTCGGCACTCAGCTTTCTTCACAGTCCAACTCTCACATCCATACATGACCACTGGAAAAACCATAGCCTTGACTAGACAAACCTTTGTTGGCAAAGTAATGTCTCTGCTTTTGAATATGCTATCTAGGTTGGCCATAACTTTCCTTCCAAGGAGTAAGCATCTTTTAATTTCATGGCTGCAGTCACCATCTGCAGTGATTTTGGAGCCCAGAAAAATAGTCTGACACTGTTTCCACTGTTTCCTCATCTATTTCCCATGTGATGGGACCGGATGCCATGATCTTCGTTTTCTGAATGGTGAGTTTTAAGCCAACTTTTTCACTCTCTTCTTTCACCTTCATCAAGAGGCTTTTTAGTGCCTCTTCACTTTCTGCCATAAGGGTGGTGTCATCTGCGTATCTGAGGTTATTGATATTTCTCCCCGCAATCTTGATTCCAGCTTGTGCTTCTTTCAGCCCTGCGTTTCTCATGATGTACTCTGCATATAAGTTAAATAAGCAGGGTGACAATATACAGCCTTGGCATACTCCTTTGGAACCAGTCTGTTGTTCCATGTCCAGTTCTAACTGTTGCTTCCTGACCTGCATACACATTTCTCAAGAGGCAGGTCAGGTGTTCTGGTATTCCCATCTCTTTCAGAATTTTCCACAGTTGATTGTGATCCACAGGCAAAGGCTTTGGCATAGTCAATAAAGCAGAAATAGATGTTTTTCTGGAACTCTCTTGCTTTTTCGATGATCCAGTGGCTGTTGACAATTTGATCTCTGGTTCCTCTGCCTTTTCTAAAACAAGCTTGAACAACCAGGAGTTCACAGTTCACGTATTGCTGAAGCCTGGCTTGGAGAATTTTGAGCATTACTTTACTAGCGTGTGAGATGAGTGCAATTGTGCGGTAGTTTGAGCATTCTTTGGCATTGCCTTTCTTTGGGATTGGAATGAAAACTGACCTTTTCCAGTCCTGTGGTCACTGCTGAGTTTTCCAAATTTGCTGGCAAATTGAGTGCAGCACTTTCACAGCATCATCTTTCAGGATTTGAAATAGCTCAACTGGAATTCCATCACCTCTACTAGCTTTGTTCATAGTGATGTTTTCTAAGGCCCACTTGACTTCACATTCCAGGATGTCTGGCTCTAGGTCAGTAATCACACCATTGTGATTATCTATCATATTATCATATTATCACTATCATAAGCATCCTCAAAAGCACTTCTGAAGTTTCTCTGGTCACAGGGCTGCATGGAAAGCCAATGTCACCTTTCAATAAGCTTTTATTTTTTTTTGTTTGGAAGTGACTTTTTTAAAAGTCTTTATTAAATTTGTTACAATATTGCTTTTCTTTAATGTTTTGGTTTTTTGGCCAAGAAGCATGTGGGATCTCAGCTCCCAACTAGGGATCGAACCCTCACCTCCTTCACTGGAGGGTGAAATCTTAACCACTGGACACCAGGGAAGTCCCCACACTTAAATGCGTTTTAAATCAGTGATAGACAACACCATCACAAGTTGACATGAAGAAGCCAGAAACCTGAACCAGCCCTAAATGTATATACAAACTACACAAATATACTCAAAAGGTAATCTATTACTGCCAAATTGCCTTCTGAAGGCTCATACAGAGTATATTCTCCCATCAGTGTATGAGAACACCTACTTCCCCACCCACTTGCCAAGATTAAATATTATCGCTTCTCCGACTCTTTGTCAATTCTAGAAGTGAAAATGGAATCACATGTTATAATTTATACTTCCAATCAGTAGTGAGAATGAATACTCCGTCACACTGGTCATTTGTCTTTCTCCTTTTGTGACTGATTACCTATTCATAACTTACGCTGTAGACACTCCAGAGCACTCTGCACTGTACTCTGCTGGATGGGGTAGATGTCATCACTCTGCAAGAAATCAGGGACACTTTTGGAAAAAAAAATCTATTGTTAAAAAAAAAAACAGAAAATACATGTTTCAAGAAAAGTCATGCATAATCCTACTTCTCAGAGAGAATCACTGTTAGTAATTTAGTTCTTTTTTTCCAGACTTTCAACATATATAATGATATGTGGTTTTTACACACATGGGATTTTACTATCTTCAGCTTTTTGTGACCTGTTTTCCTCACAGGAACTTTTGCAATTTCTTCAAAGAATGAAAAATCAATAAAAGAAAGACAGAGTCCATTAATAGAAAAATAAGCAAAGGATATGAATAGGTTAATGATCAGGTTCTTGTGTTCATATTGTTTTTCTCCTATCACTACCAGCCTGGGGAGCTTCCCAGGAGACTCAGTGGTAAAGAATCTGCCTGCCAACACAGGAGATGTGGGTTCCATCTTGGGTGGGATAGATCCCCTGGAGAAGGAAATGGCAACCTGCTTCAGTATTCTTGCCTGGGAAATCCCACGGACAGAGGAGCCTGGTGGGCTACAGTCCACAGGGTCACAGAGTTGGGCACACAGAGCACAGCAGCACACCAGGCTGGTGGGTCAGAAGTTACTGAGGCAGATGGAACTCCTATCATAAGTACCTAAAAAAGTGTTTCAACAGGTTTAACTGGGATCTGCAAAGCATTCTGAGATTCTGAGTCAAAAGATGGACAAATAGATTTTATCAACTAAGAACAAACACCTAGAGACCATTTGCCTTGACCTAGAATTTATGATAAGGTACTGTTATTTTTGTTACCTGTGATACGAGAACGTAATTCCTTGGGTTGAGCAATGTGTTTACTCCAAGAAACTCATAAATAAAATTATTTCTGTGATAAATCAGAAAAGGGGAAGCACAAATGACCACTATGAAGAACTATTCATCCTTCACTTCAGTCGCTCAGTCGTGTCCGACTCTTTGCGACCCCATGAATCACAGCACACCAGGCCTCCCTGTCTGTCACCATCTCCTGGAGTTCACTCAAACTCACGTCCATCGAGTCAGTGATGCCATCCAGCCATCTCATCCTCTGTCGTCCCCTTCTCCTCCTGCCCCCAATCCCTCCCAGCATCAGAGTCTTTTCCAATGAGTCAACTCTTCCCATGAGGTGGCCAAAGTACTGGAGTTTCAGCCTGTCGCATCATTCCTGTC
>NW_011494811.1:6879901-6882366 GCF_000754665.1 Bison bison bison
TTCAAAAGCATCAATTCTTCAGTGCTCAGCTTTCTTCACAGTCCAGCTCTCACATCCATACATGACCACTGGAAAAACCATAGCCTTGACTAGACAGACCTTAGTTGGCTAAGTGATGTCTCTGCTTTTGAATATGCTATCTAGGTTGGTCATAACTTTTCTTCCAAGGAGTAAGCGTCTTTTAATTTCATGGCTGCAGTCACCATCTGCAGTGGTTTTGGAGCCCAAAAAAATATAGTCTGACACTGTTTCCACTGTTTCCCCATCTATTTCCCATGAAGTGATGGGACCAGATGCCATGATCTTCGTTTTCTGAATGTTGAGCTTTAAGCCAACTTTTTCACTTTCATCAAGAGGCTTTGATGTCTCTGCATCACAGGGTGGTGTCATCTGCATATCTGAGGTTATTGATATTTCTCCCGGCAATCTTGATTCCAGCTTGTGCTTCTTCCAGCCCAGCGTTTCTCATGATGTACTCTGCATATAAGTTAAATAAGCAGAGTGACAATATACAGCCTTGAAGAACTCCTTTTCCTATTTGGAACCAGTCTGTTGTTCCATGTCCAGTTCTAACTGTTGCTTCCTGACCTGCATCCTTAATGTTAATGAAAAATGTAAATTAGAACAAACATATGATTCCATTTTTCACTACCATAGAATTGGCGAGGATTCCAAGGAGTGGTAATGCCCAGGTGAGGGGTGAGTATTCTCATACGCAGACAGAGGTAGCATGCTTTAGGGATGGCCTTGGGGAGGAAATTTGGCAATCATAAGGTTTAGAGAAGGTGTGTGATCTTTGAGGCAGCAATGTCATTTGCAGGCCTTTATCCTAAGGAAAAAAGCAGTATGTATGCAAGAAAGTAGGGGATTGGGCAAGGACACAGTGACCTATTCATACCATAGATCACTGTCATTTAGTCACGAAGTTGCGTCCAACTCTTTTTCCACCCCATGGACTGTAGCCGGCCAGGCTCCTCTGTCCATGAGATTTTCCAGGCAAGAATACTGGAGTGGGTTGCCATTTCCTTCTCCAAGGAATCTTCCTAGCCCAGGGATCGAACCCACATCTTCTGCATTGGCACGCAGATTCTTTACCACTGAGCCACCAGGGAAGCCTTACCATAGAATACCACAGGGTAATTAAAATCATGTTTTAAGGGGACTTCCCAGTGGCTAAGACTCCATGCTCCCAATGCAGGGGGCCCAGGTTCAATTCCTGGTCAGGGAACTAGGTTCCACATGCTGCAACTAAGACCCAGGGCAACCAAAACAATAGAATATTTTAAAAGTAAATAATTAAAATGTTTTAGATGAGTACAGGCTGACACAGGAGAATGTTCGAGATGTATCACTTTGTGTAGGAGGGAGGTTGCCGACAAGGGTACACAGCATGACCTCATTTTTTGTTTGTACGTATATGCACACAAATTATTGAAAGGAGATTTACCTAAACATTAATGATGAGTTATCCTGAGTGATGAGATTATGGGCACTTTTTTTGTGTGTGTTTTCTAAGGTTCTTTTTTTTTTTTGCCCTGAACAAGGATTAATTATGTAAATTAGGCAGATGGTAGCATTAAAAATCATTCCTAGAAGTACAGGTTGATATGGGGCAACTACAAATAGACTCTGATTCTAAACAGCTCCAGTGTTCTGACACGGGCCAGCTGGGGTGGGACAGGTGTTCCCTGCCAAGGTCCTAGGTGTGGGCGGCCATCTTTGTGCCAGGTTTCAGTGTGACCTGAGCTCTTGGGTCCCAGGGCATTCTCCTACTGCTCTGCTCAGACCTCTGGGTTAGAGACAGGAGAAGTAAAGGAAATGAGATCAAACCATTCTGTACAAAGAGGATGAGGGGGGCCGAGGTACAAAGCAAGTGGTATAGGACATCAAGCCACTTGGCATGGCTCACCCACCTAGACTGCCTCAGGCACTGCCCCACAGACAGAAACTCTAGGCAGAGAACAGCAAACCCGCTGCCAGACACAGACTGCGCTGGAGACATCCTGCAAAAACAAGGGCATAGTTCACCCTGAAACCGCTTGCTTTCTGCAACCTGAAACTTGCTCAGAGGGAGGAGAGCTGAAGGGCAATGGTCCTGGAAGAGGCACATTTATTCTTCTTTCTCGGTAAAAAAATTAGCTAGAGTTCTCTGGTGGCATTAGTGATAAAGAACCCATCTGCCAAGGCAAAAGATAAAAGAGACACAGGTTTGATCTCTGGGTCAGAAAGATTCCCTGGAGGAGGTCATAGCAACCCACTCCAGTATTCTTGCCTGGAGAATCTATGGACAGAGGAGCCTGGCGGGCTACAGTCCATGGGGTTGCAAAGAGTCGGACCCGACTGAGCAACTTAGCACACACACCCAGGTGGCCTAGTGATTAGGATTCTGGGCCCAGGTTCAATCCCTGGTCAGGGAACTGAGATCCTGTAAGCCTTGCAGTGCAGCCAAAAAAAAAAAAAAAAAA
>NW_011494811.1:6882466-6884625 GCF_000754665.1 Bison bison bison
GCTAGAGACCAGAATGCCATATGCCAAGTTCTAAGTAGGGTGATTTGTATCTATGATGGAACTGAAGCTCAAAACAGAGGTAAGGATGGAAATGCTGACATGGTTGGCCAGGCTGAATCCTAGAAGAGGGTGACAGTTTAAATGTTACAGAAGCCTGCAGGGGTCAGCCTGAGAATAAAGATTGAATAGAAAACATTTTGCAGCCCTTGGAAAAGGTTAAGAAATAACATGATCTTTCCTACATGAAGAAGTCTTCACTACTTCCCTAACCAAGCCCACAGCCCAGTTTAACTGCACAAGGCCCCATTGCCACCTGGGTTTTGGGTCTGAACCCTGTTAAAATCCCAGGAAATATCCCCTGATACTCCCACCCCATCTTTGCCTATCCAGACCCCTCACATCTTCCAGGGGTCTTGGAAGATGTGCTCCAAGACCAATGCTCTATGCTCATCTCCCAGTCTCCTAACCTGAAAGGCTCTCTCCTTTAATACCTATTGCATTGTGTTTCTTGATTTCTGACTTCTAGACTCCATTCTGTACATGTGCTTATTTTATCCTTCTACTTTTGTCCAGAAAGCAACCTGAATAAAGACCATATGTGGTCCAGCTCTATGCCCACATGTCAGGTTTGACATAAGTATCTGCTGAACGTTTTTTTAAAAGTTTTTAAATTTTAGAAGTTTTAAAGAAAAGTAGCAAAGATATATAGATAATTCCTGTATCCCTACATCCAGTTTCTGATTATTAACATCTTATATTAGTATGGTACATTTCTTATTACTGTTGCTTGGTCGCTAAGTTGTGTCCAACTATTTTGCAACCCCATGGACTGTAGAGCACCAGACTCCTCTGTCCGTGGGATTTCCCAGGCAAGAATACTGGGTTGGATTGCCATTTCCTTCTCCAGGCGATCTTCCTGACCCAGGGATGGAACCCATGTCTTGTGCATTGGCAGGCGGATTCTTTACCACTAAGCCACCAGAAAAGTCCATGGTACATTAAGGAACCAATACTGCTACATTATCATAAACTATAATCCATATTTCATTAGGATTTCCTTAGGTTCTGCATAATATTCTTTTTTGATGTTTGTTTCAGGATCATATCCAGGGTACTAGATTAGATTTAGTCATCACATAACAATTTCTCAGACTTTCCTTGTTTTGTTTTTAATTAGGATATAATTCACATACCATAAAATTCGCTCTTTTATCAGGGATGGTCTATTGACAAAGTTGTGTAAAATTAGTATTATCTAATTCCAGAAATGGTATGGACCTAACAGAAGCAGAAGATATTAAGAAGAGGTGGCAAGAATACACAGAAGAACTGTACAAAAAAGATCTTCACGACCCAGATAATCATGATGGTGTGATCACTCATCTCGAGCCAGACATCCTGGAATGTGAAGTCAAGTGGGCCTTAGAAAGCATCACTACGAACAAAGCTAGTGGAGGTGATGGAATTCCAGTTGAGCTATTTCAAATCCTGAAAGATGATGCTGTGAAAGTGCTGCACTCAATATGTCAGCAAATTTGGAAAACTCAGCAGTGGCCACAGGACTGGAAAAGGTCAGTTTTCATTCCAATCCCAAAGAAAAGCAATGCCAAAAAATGCTCAAACTACCACACAATTGCACTCATCTCACATGCTGGTAGAGTAATGCTCAAAATTCTCCAAGCCAGGCTTCAGCAATACGTGAACCGTGAACATCCAGATGTTCAAGCTTGTTTTAGAAAAGGCAGAGGAACCAGAGATCAAATTGCCAACATCCACTGGATCATGGAAAAAGCAAGAGAGTTCCAGAAAAACATCTATTTCTGCTTTATTGACTATGCCAAAGCCTTCGACTGTGTGGATCACAATCAACTGTGGAAAATTCTTCAAGAGATGGGAATACCAGACCACCTGACCTGCCTCTTGAGAAATCTGTATGCAGGTCAGGAAGCAACAGTTAGAACTGGACATGGAACAACAGACTGGTTCCAAATAGGAAAAGGAGTGCTTCAAGGCTGTATATTGTCACTCTGCTTATTTAACTTATATGCAGAGTACATCATGAGAAACGCTGGGCTGGAAGAAGCACAAGCTGGAATCAAGATTGCCGGGAGAAATATCAATAACCTCAGATATGCAGATGACACCACCCTTTGATGCAG
>NW_011494811.1:6884725-6894996 GCF_000754665.1 Bison bison bison
AAAAGCGGAGACATTACTTAGCCAACTAAGGTCTGTCTAGTCAAGGCTATGGTTTTTCCAGTGGTCATGTATGGATGTGAGAGTTGGACTGTGAAGAAGGCTGAGCACTGAAGAATTGATGCTTTTGAACTGTGGTGTTGGAGAAGACTCTTGAGAGTCCCCTGAACTGCAAGGAGATCCAACCAGTCCATTCTGAAGGAGATCAGCCCTGGGATTTCCTTGGAAGGAATGATGCTAAAGCTGAAACTCCAGTACTTTGGCCACCTCATGGGAAGAGTTGACTCATTGGAAAAGACTCTGATGCTGGGAGGGATTGGGGGCAGGAGGAGAAGGGGACAAGAGAGGATGAGATGGCTGGATGGCATCACTGACTCAATGGACGTGAGTCTGAGTGAACTCCAGGAGTTGGTGTGCTGCGATTCATGGGGTCACAAAGAGTCGGACACAACTGAGCGACTGAACTGAACTGAATTCCAAAACATTTACAATCACCCAAAAAGAAACCCTGCTAGCAGTCACTCCCCATTCCCTCCTCTCTAACCTACCTTGTCTTTATGGATTTCCCTATTCTGGACATTTCATACCTTTATAATCACAGAACATGTTGCCTTTTCTGTCTGGCTTCTTTCGCTTGGTGTGATGTTTTCAAGCTTCATTCACCTTGTAGCATTCCTTTTTATGACTATATAATATTTCATTGCATGGATATACATATTTTGTTTATTCATTCATTAGTTGTTGATCATTTGGTTTGTTCCACTTCTTTGTCCATTGTGAATGATGCTTCTTTGAATATCTGTGGGCCAGTTTTGATGTAAACATGTTTTCAATTCTCTTGGGTATATACCTAAGAGTGAAATGCTAGGTCATGCTTAACTTTTTGAGGAACTGACAGTTTTCTTAAGTGGTTGCAATACTTTACATTCCCATCAGGAATGTTGTGAAGGTTCGGATTTCTCCACATCCTCATCAACACTTGTTCTTCTCTAGCTTTTTGCTCATAGCCATCCTAGTGGGTGTCAAGTAAGATTTCACTGTTGGTTTAACAACTAAAAATGTTGAGTGCTTTCTCATGTGCTCAGTAGCCACTTGTACATCTTCTCTGGAGTAATCTTTATTCAAACTTTGCCAATTTTTAAATTGAACTACTTTTTATTGTCAAATTATAAGAGTTTATTATGTATTCTTAATACTAGACCCTTATCATATATAGGAGTTGCAAATATCTCCTCCCATTCTGTGGATTGTGTTTTCACATTTTTCTCTATAACAGCTTTATTGATAAAACAAACAACGTATATATTGAATTATATATCCATTGCTAACAGCTTTTTAAAAATATAATTCACATGCCATGAATTCATCATTAAAATGTACAATTCCATTTTCTTAGTATATTCAGAAATTGTGGTACAATCATTACCCTAATTTTCTATTTTATTATTTTTATTTGGCTTCACTGGGTCTTAGTCGGAGTGTGTGGGATCTAGTTTCCCAACCAGGGATTGAACCCAGGTCCTTTGCACTGAGAGTGCCGAGTCTTAGCCACTAGACCAACAGGGAAATCCCCCTAATTTTTTTAATGTTCTTTGAAGTACAAAAGTTATTAATTTTGATGAAGTCCAATTGATCAATTTTCCTCTGGCTGCTTAAGCTTTTGATATTATAAGAAGCCATTACCTAGCCCAAGATCAGGAAAATTACTCCTACCTTTTAAGAGTTCTCTAATTTTAGCCCTTATATTTAGGCTTACAGTTTACTTGGGTTAAATTTTACATAAGTGTAAAGTAGGGACCCAACTTCACTCTTTTGCTTGCACATACTCTCTCACTTGTTCACGATGATAAAATCAGCTGGCATGTTGTAAGCTTCTTTTGGAGGGACTTTCGTGGAAAAGGACCAAGGAAGGCCTTGGGCCAACAGCATGCCAGGAACTCAGTCCTGCCAACAACCACTTGAGTCATGCTGGAACCAGATGACCTCTCTTGCAGCATTCCCCACCGCTGCAATCAGTTATCTGAATATTCGATCCCTGTCTTTCTTCCCCAAGACTGTCAATTCCAAGTCAGAACTGGCTATATCATTTCTATACTGAATTCCCAGCGCCAAACATGGTACCTAGCACAGAGTGAATGAAAAAAATGAATAAACAATGGAAGGAATTAATAAATGAAGGACAATAAAGCCTCACAGGTCAGAAAGAAGGCAGGAGAAAAAAAAAAAGCCCAGTGCCTTAGTAACACAGTTATAAAAGTCTCAAAATTCCCAGGACTTACTTAAAAAATAAATAAATAAATAAATAAAAATAAAATCATGTCAACATGTTCCAGATAAAAATTTGTTATGACAGAGTGCATTATAACCAAATTCTCTGTGTAAATAAAAAGTTCAACAGGGGTTAGTTCAGGATTTTTTTCTTTTCTCCCCGCCTTTCCCCCCTGCAGGATCTTTATTTGAGAAAAACGTTGCAATTTTAACAGGAGTAATTGGAGCTGACCTGGAACATAAGGGATGACAGTGAAGCCAGGCTGTATGTTGCACAGAAGATGCCCCACATGATCAACAGGCTGGAGCTGCTGTTCCTCTGCTCTTGATATTAAATCTGGGGAACCTTTAGCTAAATGCAAAAAGGAGAATTTTTGAAATTTGAGGATAAACCCGTGGCCATAGGAAGGTAAATTCACCAGTTGTTTTAGACAGTGAAACTCCTACAGGACTTTTTAAAGGATAATACTGTATACAATCAGCGGTCAAAAAACAGCTTCCTCCAACTGGCTCCCTGCAAGGGCATGCAGGGCTCGGCTCACCTTTGCAGTCCACTCTTCTTCCTCTCCGCCTCGCACACCCTCCCCGCTGTACACCCATGACTCTTTCCATCCTCGGTCACAGGACATACCTTTTCATCTCTGTGCCTTTGCACACTGTCTTTCTCTGACTGGAGGCTCCTGTTTAGTGCCACCCAGTCCCCACAACACCAATTTCAAAATCTGAACGCTCCTGATTCCTCTGGAAAAGTGAAAACTGAGAGTGAAAGTCACTCAGTTGTGTCCCACTCTTTGCCACCCCATGGACTATACAGTCCATGGAATTCTCCAGGCCAGAATACCAGAGTGGGTAGCCTTTCCCTTCTCCAGGGGATCTTCCCAACCCAGGGATCAAACCTAGGTCTCCTGCATTGCAGGCAGATTCTTTACCAGCTGAGCTATGAGGGAAGCCCGATTCCCCTGGAAGTCAGGGCTCTACTGATCTGTCCTCAAAGGGTACTTGGATTTATCTCTTTAAAGGTCTCTAACTCATTCAATGTTGTTATCACTAGCAGGTATGTGTTTTACTGAACTTCTCTTTACTACCCAGACCAGAGGATATGGTCTCTGTCTTGATGATCTTTTTTCCTTACATAACCCAGCACAACGCTGTGGATGGAGCAGGGGCTTAAAACGTAAGTTTTGTTAAATAAACAAATGAAAAAAATCAATGAAATGTACATGCTAAAAGGCCTTTAAATGAGTCAGATGTACTTTATATCCCAATGCCAATAATAATATAGCCATAGAAAGAGATTTAATGTTAAAAATATTTTATTTTGCCTTTTTATGATATCTTGTTTCAGATGTACCAATTACTCTCTCTCATAAAACAAAAAGGAACTCAAAAATGAAGAAACAGAATGTTTCTTCACTAGTCCACTAACACACTGGCTAAACGTCCTAATTGTTGTTCATTCCCTAAATTGTGTGTTACTCTTTGTGACTGCAGCACACCAGGCCTCCCTGTCCCTCACCATCTCCCAGAGTTCACTCAAGTTCATGTCCATTGCATCGGTGATGCTATCCAAGCATCTCATCCTCTGCCTCCCTCTTCTACTTTTAGCTTCAATCTTTCCCAGAATCAGGGACTTTTCCAGTGAATCGGCTCTTGGCGTCAGGTGGCCAAAGTACTGGAGCTACTGCATCAGTCCTTCCAATGAATATTCAGGGTTGATTTTCTTTAGGATTCACTGGTTTGATCTCCTTTCTGTCCAAAGGACTCTCAAGAGCCTTCTCCAGCATCACAGTTCAACAGCATCAATTCTTTTAAGGTGCTCAGCCTTCTTTACGATCCAACTCTTACATCCTTACATAACTACTAAAAAGACCATAGCTTTGACTATACGGACCTTTGTTGACAAAGTGATGTCTTTGCTCTTTTTTTTTTCCCTTTGCTTTTTAATACACTATCTAGGTTTGTCATAGCCTTCTTTCCAAGAAGCAAGGGTCTTCTAATTTCATGGCTGCAGTCACCAGCCTGTGATTTTGGAGCCCAAGAAGAAAAAAATCTGTCACTATTTCCACTGTTTAACCTCTACTTACCATGAAGTGATGGCACCAGATGCCATGATTTTTGTTTTTTTAATGCTGAGTTTTAAGCCAGCTTTTCCACTCTCCTCTTTTACCCTCATCAAAAGGCTCTTCAGTTCCCCTCACTTTCTGCCATTACAGTGGTATCATCTGCATATCTGAGGTTGTTGATATTTCTCCCAGCAATCTTGATTCCAGCTTGTAGCTCATCCAGCCCAGCATTTTTCATGATGTACTTGGCATATAAGTTAAATAAACAGAGTGACAATATACAGCCTTGTCATACTCCTTTCCTAATTTTGAACCAGTCAGTTGTTCCATTTAAGGTTCTAACTGTTGCTTCTTGACCCGTATACAGGTTTCTCAGGAGCCAGGTAAGAATGATCTGGTATTCCTACTCTTTAAGAACCTTCCACACTCTGTTGTGATACATATAGTCAAAGGCTTTCGTGTAGTCAATGGAGCAGAAGTAAATGTTTTTGGGGAATTCCCTTGCTTTCTCTATGATCCAACGAATGTTAGCAATTTGATCTCTGGTTCCTTTGCCTTTTCTAAACCCAGCTTGTACATTTGGAAGTTCTCCATTCAAGTACTACTGAAGTCTAGCTTGAAGGATGTTGAATATAACCTTACCAGCATGGGGCTTCCCTGGTAGCTCAGTCGGTAAAGAACCCACCAGCAATGCAGGAGACCCCAGTTCAATTTCTGGATTGGGAAGATCCCCTGGAGAAGCGATAGGCTACCCACTCCAGTATTCTTGGACTTCCCTTGTTGGCTCAGCTGGTAAAGAATCCACCTGCAATGCAGGAGACCTGGGTTCAATCCCTGGGTTGGGAAGATTCCTTGGAGAAGGGAAAGGCTACCCATTCCAGTATTCTGGCCTGGAGAATTCCATATACTGTACAGTTCATGGGGTGGCAAAGAGTTGGACACGACTGAGCGACTTTCACTTTCTTTCACTTTACTAGCATAGGAAGTGAACCCAGTTGTCTGGTGGTTTGGTGGTTCAGATGGTAAAGAATCTACCTCCAATGTAGGAGACCCAGGTTCGATTCCCAGGTTGGGAAGATCCCCTGAAGAAGGGAATGGCAAGTTACTCCAGCATTCTTGCCTGGAGAACTCCCTGGACAGGGAGCCTGGCAGGCTACAGTCCATGGGGTCACAAAGAGTCGGACATGACTAAGTGACTTTCACTTCTGAACATTTTTTAACACTGCCCTTCTTTAGAATTGGGAAGAAAACCGACATTTTCCAGTCCTGCGGCCACTGCTGAGTTTTCTAAATTTGCTGACATATTGAGTGCAGCACTTTAACAGCATCATCTTTTAGTATTTTAAATAGCTCAGCTGGAATTCCATCACTTCCACTAGCTTTATTAGTAGTAATGCTTCCTAAGGCCCACTTGACTTCATACACCAGGATGTCTGGCTCTAGGTAAGTGACCACACCATCATGGTTATCTGGGTCATCAATACCTTTTTTGTACAGTTCTTCTGTGTATTCTTGCCATCTCTTCTTAACCTCTTCTACCTCTGTTAAGTCTTTACCATTTTTGTCCTTTATCATGCCCATCCTTGCATGAAATGTTCCTTTGATATCTAATTTTCTTAAAGAGATGTCTAGTCTTTCCCATTTTATTGTTTTCTTCTACTTCTTTGCATTGTTCATTGAGCGGTATAAAAAGGCAAATGTCCTAATACATTACTCTACACAGTCATGTAAAGCCAAGGAAGTAATAATTAACAAAGCAAACTATTAAATATAGGAAAATGAGTTTTTCAAAAGCTTCCTAGAATTCTTTAGTCTACTGTTGAACTTTTAGCAAAATAATTTGGATAAATTTTAAAGTTTAATAATAAACACTAGTCATATAAAGTGATTAAGTCAAAGTAGTTTACTTCAAATATAAGAATTAACTACAGAAGTGGAATGTATAGATTATTTAGGGAATGTTGTTTGAGAGGACAGTGTTCTCATGACTAAGTCCAGTGTATCCTGAATCCTCATGTTATTTCTTTCTATCAGGGAAGACGGTTTCCCAGACTTCATGCTTTCTTCTGGATCAAGAGGGATAAGGGTATGCGGGTTGAACTGACATCGAGGCTCCCCCAAGATGCCAACTCTGTGGAAAGAATTATTGGTATAGATGAATCTTTGCTGAGGTCAAAGACTAAGGCATATGGTTGTGCTTTGTATGTGTATAAAGCTAAGACTGATAAACACACACACACACAGATTTATGCACCTATTTCTTTTTAAGCTTTCCCTATTTCTATGAACCACCAATGTAGTCTTAAATATGGGTCCAAAAACTTGACACCTAGCAAGATTTCGTACATTTACCAAAGATTATTCTTCTAATCGGAAAACCTCAGTCTTACAAAGTCTGCTATTTACTTCACCAAATTAAAACTGTTTGAAGTCTAGTATAACTTTCTAGTTTTTTCTAGCCTAGATGCGTATACCAAGAGCTGATCTGGAAAGAAAACAGGTGGACAGGAGCCAGGGATGGTAGGAAGACTGTGTTTCCACCTTTGTTCAACTTTCTGGCAGAAGTGCTGTTTCTGAGACCCTGGCCCTCCTGGGTCCCAGCTACGAAGTGACACACAACACTCTGTCTCTCATTCGTCTCCCCCGGGGCCACTTACATTGGCATGTGCAAAGAGTCCAGAGTTTCCCTGGGCTCTTGCATCTGGGCTGGGAATTTCGTGCCTATTTGACGGTACTTTTTCTCAGAGACATTCTGAGCTTTTTCTCTGAGAGAGGGCAGCAGAGTGGACATGACTGGAGAGCGCATGTTAATGGCTTTTTTAATCGCTGGGCGTTTTGCCATCATTCTCCTGGCAGGGAGAAGCAGGGATGACATTTAGGTCACATGATCCTGTTTTCTAGCAATGTCCTTGAACTTAGGAGAGTCAAAAGGTCATACCTGAATTGTACAAAAGTCATGCGCTTCTTCTCCCCTCCTGACTCTTCATCCTCACGCTTCCTTCGAGGAATGTTGAACATGTTGGAACGAAAGAGCCTTCCTATTTCTTCCTCAATCTCTGTGAAGTGTTGACGTCGGAAGACAATCCAGGCTACGTATGTACAGAATGTATAAAAGGACTACGACAGAAGACAGACAAGAATCACAGTCCACAGCTATGCCGTGACAAATGACATGGGAAACTCCCGTCTATGGAACACCGCTAAGGAGATGTAAACCAAGATGACCCACTCTCTCCACATGCCTGAAGAGCTGTGGGAACTTTAACACGTACTCACTTTGGCAGGAGGAAAATTAGACCAAAGATTTAAGGAATGGCACACAGCTTATTAGTATCCTTTTTAGAAGATATTTACTAAAAATATGTGCCTGAAAAATAACTATTGGTTATTGCTATACTTCATATTTCATGTCAAAGAGCAGAGTCCCCAAAGGTAAGTGACTCACCTCAAAGAATTTCCAGTCTTTTTGTGTATCTGATATTTTTCCCCTGAAATAAAACAAATTACAACTATAGGTTGAAAGGAAGTCCAATATTTCAGTGATCCAGGCAATCCTTTATCTTCAAAAGGCCTCTTTGCAGATTATTACCAATGGTCTCATAACTATTACTCACATAAATGCTGTCAAAAAGGCACTGTGAACGAGTGCCAATGTCTTTTTCTTCAGCTTCCTAGGTTACCTAGATCAAAACCCCTAGTGTTTGCTTAATCAATATATCCTGTGAGAAACCATAATGGAAAAGAACATGAAAAATGATGTTTATGTGACTGAATCACTTTGTACAGCAGAAATTAATGCAACATTGTAAATTAACTACACTTTATTAAAAAAAATAAAGTGGGACTCATAAAAAAAGCTAAAATAAATTAATAGAAATTCAAGATATACATAATCAGTATAAATTCAGGATAAACAAGCCAGCGAGAAAATGTACTGTTCCAAATATATCTGGTAAAGTGTATGTTAAGGAGGTGAGGAGAGGTGAACAGTGGTGAAGAGGCAACACAAGGTGTTGGTAGGAATGGAAATAAAGAACTAGAGACTGAGTTTAAAATAAAGAAAAAAACATCTCAAACAGTGGTTATGGCTATCGGATGCAAAAAGAATCAGAAAGAAAACAGACACAGGTTGATAAGAGCGTAATCCAGTAGAAATATAATACAACCCACAAATGTGACTTAAAACCTTCTAGGAGTCACAGTAAAAAGAAACAGGTGATATTAATTTTAATAATATACTTATTTTACCCCCAAATATTATCATTTCAATATGTAATCAATATTTTAAATTATCAGTGAGTTATTTTATTCACTTTTAAACTTTTTGTACAGTGCATATTTTACACTTACAGCACATATTCATGTGGATCAGCCACATTCCAAGCACTCAATAGCCACAGGTGGTAAGTGGCTGCCATGCTGGTCAACAAAGAGGCCTTACATTCACCTGTGAGGGTGGAATCCAAAGGAAAGAGGGGGAAGCCAGGCTGTTGGTAAACTCGGAGACTGTCATGGTCTGTTATATGGTTTCTTTTTCCTTCCAGCTAAATGCGACTCTTAGCTCTAAACCAAATCATATTTTCAGTCATTCCTGAAGGGGTGTAAAGCCTAGAGCCAGACATATGGGGTTCTGTGCTGGGGAGAGAAAAAAAAAACTGTGTTCCCACTAGGCCCCCTGCTGCCTTTAGGTTTAAAAGATGGTCAAGGCCTGCTCTGTACAAGGGAAGAAAAATTTCAAAGGTATGTGCTTGGGGGAGGGAAAAGAGGCCTTGGTGCAAGTGACTGAAGATAAGGGTTGGGGAGAAGGACTTAAAGATGACTTAAGCACCTGAGCTTCAAAGAAACCCCTTTGTCCCCATTCCCATCCCCCAGTCTCTTTGGTCATCGGTCAGGTGACAGCTGCACTGAGAGCAGAGGACGAGGGTATACCTTCCAGGGTAGAAGTGGGGTTGGAGCCAGAATTGGCCACAACCAAAGATCAGATCAATACTCAACAAGTTCATCAAAATTTTGCTGAAGATTTTGTAATATCAGGATTTCACAGATGTATTTAGAACAGAAAGACATGTCCTCCTACTTCTCAAGAATCATGAAAGCACCAAATTAACAGCCACTAAATTACTGGTTCTACTGAAATCTTTATCTCCAGAGATAAACAGTAGAAGGTGTTCTAGTCCAACATTAAGTATGCATACCTTAGAAAGAAAAGTCAGAAAATACACAGGAGAATAGAAGCTTGTTCACAACAGGAAGAAGTTAAAGAATGATATGTTAAAATCAATTCATAACTCATAACTGGCAAAAATGTTGTCCTTGTCTTCTCGAAATAAAAACAACCAAAAAGAGCAATATAAACTTCATGCAAGGATGCAATCAACACTCATGGCCAATTAACAACTTTTTCTGGTAAAGTCATGTTATAATCTGTTTTACTCAATATCCATTGTTCAGCAATTTGGCCTATATAAAATTTATTATGTGAATGGGGGTGGTGAGCTAAAAAACTGATTATTCTCCAAAGCAGGTGACATTGCCCACAATGGCAAAAAGACCAACATCTCCAGGAAATGTAATGAAGCAATCACTTGTAAACATGAGTTCTTTTAAAAGTTTGTATAAAAAAATATAATGTAATAAAAATGTACTTAAAAATGTTTTTTAGAGTATGTGTTTTTTTAACCTTGTTATAGACAGAGTGTGTCTTTCCCCTATCCTAATTCATATGTTGAAGCCCTTAAAACCCCTCCAAAGTGATGATAATTGGAGATGGGGCCTTTGGGAGATAATTGAGTTTAGATGAGGTCAAGAGGATGTGGCCCCATAATGGGATTAGTGTCCTTTTAAGAAGAGGAAAAGACAGTAGGGAGCTGTCTAGATTTGTTACATTTTCCCTTTCAACTCCAATTCCAGTTCCTACGGAATATTGTTCTTTACAGTGTCAGA
>NW_011494811.1:6895096-6919729 GCF_000754665.1 Bison bison bison
TCCTATACAATATTGTTCTTTACAGTATTGGACTTTACTTTCACCACCCGACACAGCCACAACTGAGTTTCTGCTTTGGCCTAGCTACTTTATTCTTGATAAATCTAGACAGTATATTAAAAAGCAGAGAAATCACTTTGCTGACAAAGGTCCACGTAGTCAAAGCTAGTTTTTCCAGTAGTCATGTACTGATATGAGAGTTGGACCATAAAAAAAGCTGAGCGCTGAAGAACTGATGTTTTTGAACTGCAGTGCTGGAGAACACTTTGGAGGGTTCCTTGGACAGCAAGGAGATCAAACTAGTCAATCCTAAAGAAAATCAACCCTGAATATTCCTTGGAAGGACTGTTGCTGAAGCTGAAGCTACAATACTTTGACCATCTGATGTGAAAAGCTGACTCATTGGAAAAGATCCTGATGCTGGGAAAGATTGAAGGCAAAAGGAGAAGAGGGCAGCAGAGAATGAGATGGTGAGATGGCATCATTGACTCAACGGACATGAATTTGAGCAAACTGGGAGATAGTGGAGGACAGAGAAACCTGGCGTGCTACAATCCATGAGGTAGCAAAGAGTCAGACATCACTCAGTGACTGAACAACAACAACAAACCAGCGCAAATGAATAAATTTACTTATATAAAGATATTCAATGTAAAAACAGTAAGCAGAAAACTGAAACTACACAAGTGCACACAAGAGGAAAGGTGAAGCACACTGGTACATTATATAACAGAATAACCACAGTTGCTATTCAAAGTAGTAGGTGAGGTTATATAAGCAGAATACTAGAATAAGGTTCACAGAAAAAAAATGTGGAACACAAAAAAGTATATACAATACAAATATTGGTATTTTGAAAAATGTGGGGGAATGTGGGGAGAGAGAAATTATGTATTGGGTTCTTTGCCAATAAAGTTTAAAAAATTTTTTAAAGTCTGGCCATGACCAGAGACAGGTCTTGAGCTTGTCGTGAAATTAGTACTGTTGTGATGTTGTGAATGTTGGTAATGTGAAATCAGAGAGGGAGATTTTAGGTTAAGAATTGCAATTTTCTCTCCTGTGATCCCAAACTTTCCTGTGATATGACAGTTTAAATTTTAAATTATATTAGTTATTATAAACTGTCGTCCTAAGGTAAAAAATTATATCCTTCCACAAACGGGGTCATTTTACTACTCCTACCTTACTCATACCCACAACTGTTTCTGAAAAGCAAGCAGCACAAGGGCAGAGGACACACCCAATACCCCTTCAACACTGGCCCATCACTCGGCTTCTCACCCAACGCAGCCAAGCAGCCCTCGTCTGGCAACAGGAAAGCAATATTTCATCAAGCTGATATCATTTGAGATTTTTTTTTTTTTTACTGTTCTTACTTTAATTTTTATTTGGAAGATAATTGCTTGATAATATTGTGTTGGTTTCTGCCATACAACATCGTGAATCAGCAGTAAGTATACATATGTCCCCTCTCTCTTGAACATCCCTCCTCATCCCTCCCCTCTAGGTCATCAGAGCACCAGGTTGAGCTCCCTGTGTATACTGCAACTTCCTACTAGCTCTCTACTTTACGTATGGTAATGTGTATGTTTAATCCTATTCAATCTGAGAGAAATTTAAACCCAAGTGGTAGCAGGCTGTTAAAACATCTGTCACACCTGAAACTAACACAGCATTGTAAATCAACTTTAATTGAAAGAAAGAAAAAAAAAATCAGCTGAGATTCTGGGGTTCTTCCTAGACTCACTTGGCTCTCTCCAACACTACATCACATGAGTTTGGGACAGTCTCAGCTGAGCCCACTTATTCTGTACAACAAAGAATAAGCCTTTCTCAAGGGTACCGAAAGTCAAAATTAAGGGTCATAAGGATGTGGATATACACACAAGTGAAGATCTAAATGGGTGCTTACTTTCCGCAGCTCATGTGATGCTTATCGGGCATTCCCAAGCCCAGGACGAGGACACAGTACTTCTGTGCCAAGTATTTCTGTGCTGCTTCTAACTTACTGATAATCATTTCCATTTCTTTCTTCTCTACAAGGCCTCTGAAAAGAAAAACAATAATCTGGATTAATTTCTTTTTTCTCTTCAAGGCCCCTGAAAAGAAAAACAATAATCTGGATTAATTTGGTAAATGTCTTTATCAACTAGTGAAAAGTCAGAAGTATAAACTATTTTGAAACAGAAGTGAGTCAACACATCTCACTTATCGTTTCTTTTTTTTTTAATTTGAGCTGGGGCAGAGGAAGGTCCTCCAAGTCCTTTGACATTTATCATTGTAATCAGCATCTCAAGTTTATGCCAAATATTATTAATTTATTTATTTTTGGTTGCGCTGAGTTTTCGGTGCTGAACACGGGCTTTCCCTAGTTGCAGAGGGTTACTCTTCCGTTCCAGTGTGAGGGCTTCTCATTGCAGTGGCTTACAGGCTCTATAGCCTGGGCTCAGTAGTGTGGCTCATGGGCTTAGTTGCTCTGCAGCCTGAGCGATCTTCCCAGATGAGGGATCAAACCTGTGTCCTCTGCATTGACAGGCGGATTCCTATCCAGTGTACCATCAGGGAAGTCCTGAGTATTCATTTTTTAAAGATTCTTTATATATTGTGCTATGTACTCTTGAGAGTCCTGAGTGTTCATTGGAAGAACTGAACTCTAATACTTTGGCCACCTGATGCGAAGAGCAGACTCATTTGAAAAGATCCTGATGCTGGGAAAGATTGAGGGCGGGAGGAGAAGGGGTCGACAGAGGATGAGATGGTTGGGTGGCATCACGGACTCAATGGATATGAGTTTGAGTAAACTCCGGAAGTTGGTGATGGACAGGGAGGCCTGGCTTGCTGCAGTCCATGGGGTCGCAAAGGGTCGGACACGACTGAGCAACTGAACTGAACTGATGTACCCTTAATTTTATACACAGACAGTCCTAACTGAGAACAGCTCAACTAACAAATTCCCTATCCTAGTTTCTGAGGCAGTGAGCAGCCCACTTTCCTGCTGTTTTGCTATAACAGCCATGGATACTTTTTCCCACCTTAGCTTCCTGAGGGTTTTCCGACGTTACTACTACGTTTGGGGGCTCAATGTTTGAACTACTCAACGTTTGCCCAACCTCAGTTCTTTGTTTGCTAAAAAGGCACTAGTGAGGAACTACTCTGGGAACTTTGGCATCAATTACAATCACCTCCCTGCTTGCCTGTAAAACACAGCCCCATCCAATTGAATTGCAAATGTACTTTCTAAAAGACAATCTGTTTTTAGGTTACAGCATGTCTGAAGCCTAATTTTAGAAGCTTCGCAGTACAATATAGTAGGAAACAACATTGCCAACGATATATTCCAATGATTGCTACTGAAAAGCGAAGTGGCACTGTCTTGTTTCCTGCCCTTTTGTTTTCAGAAAGATTTAAACCAGATGAAACGCACTTCAAACAACAGGAACAGCATACCGCCCCTTCTGTTGTTAACCACTAGACTAACCACAGGAGGATAAGCTGTGGGGAAAGGGAGTGGGTTTAAGGATAATATAGATGTCTCCAAGCACAAAACTTTATCACACGTGGTGAGAAGGCCTGTGAATTATCAGAATAACATGAGCTTCTGCAATAGATAAAAGGTTCCAACTTTAAATGCCCAAATATCATATAACCCAACACACACTCTCCCACGAGCACCCCAATGACCATCACTGTTTCCGGCCTCCCTGTTTCCTTCAGAAGCACCACCTTCAGCCTTCACCTCTACTTTGCCAGATCTGCCAATAGTTAATCTCTCCTTTTGCTGCTGAAAACAAAGCAAACCGAACAACAAAGAAGAAATGGTTTGAAATGTTTAGGCAAATGGTTCTCAAGTCTTAATAAGTGTAAAAAATGTCACCTGGGGTAATTGCTACCCGTCCAAATTCCCAATGCCAACTCCTCTTTCAGATTTTGGTTTCATTAAGTCTGGGTAGAGCCTGGCATTTAAAACAAACCCAGGTATAATCCTCTGGAAAAAATTTTGGTAATAATTTCAAGTGCCACACAATTGGTCATAAGTTTTGATTCAACAATCTCTCCTGGAAATTTCTTTTTAAAAAAATCATCCAAAGTTAGGGGAGAAATGTAATACATGAAGATATCAATGCAATTATTTATGTCTATCAGAAAACCTGGAGACTCCAAAAATATATAAAATAGAGGGATAATAGGAATAGTAATACAGGCTATAGTAACACAGGCAGTTACTGTTTAAGGACTTGACAAGGATCTAACATATGAGTCCCTGTGGGATTTAAGCCAGGCACCAAAGTCTGTCCTGTTATCACTATACTACATTGCTTCTTAACAGGCAGATCTATAAGTCACTAACATACAGTGGCTTGATGGAACGTTATGCCACCATTAAAAATTATAATTATGAAGCTTGTAACAACTTGAAAATACTCATGATGTTTAAAACTGCATACATAATTGAACCTTTGTTTGGAAGCTATGGAAAATCCATGGACAGAGGAGCCTGGTAGGCTGCAGTCCATGGGGTCGCTAAGAGTCGGACACGACTGAGCAACTTCACTTTCACTTTTCTCTTTCATGCATTGAAGGAAATGGCAACCCACTCCAGTGTTCTTGCCTGGAGAATCCCAGGGACGGCAGAGCCTGGTGGGCTGCCGTCTATGGGGCACGACTGAAGCGACTTAGCAGCATTAGCATTGGAAGCTGTAAGTCCTAATTACAAATGGATAACCATCTGACTAGTAAGGGATGAGAGCATACCCCACAGACATGGACTGTAGAGTTAAAGATACGTGTGTTCTAGTCTCAGCTCCACCACTAACTTGGCAGGTAACCTCCAGCCAGCTATTTAAACTCTCTGAGCCTTAGCTTCATCATCTGTAAAATGGGGATAAGACTTCTTCTTCTGGAATGAGGTCTTTTAGTCATCTAAGATCATCAAAGTGTATTTTTGATATCTTTTTATATCTCTTCCCGCTCTCCTCTCACAGGTTATAGGCTTTCCTTCCAAGTGCCAACCACTAGGTTAGGATAAAATGCATTATCTTATCTAATCTGGACAATAACTGAAAGTGAGTGCTACTATTATCTCTATGTTAGACCTCATTGTTTTGACTGAAATTAATTTTTAAGTTATGCCCAGATATCTCAATTTAATTTGTTTCTATTATAATAAATAAACCAATCAACTAATGGAGACTTGAAAATGAAGTCATGCTGTTTTAGAATCACACCACAGAACCATTACTTTTAAGGCTTGAATTTTTCAGTCATTCTGTAACTGATTCCTTCTATGAAAATATACAAATATCACTGAAAAAAAAGTGAGTGTTAGTCACTCAGTTGTGTCTGACTCTTTGTAGCCCCATGGACTGCAGCCCCCCCAGACTCCTTTGTCCATGAATTCTTCAGGCAACAATACTGGAGTGGGCAGCCATTCCTTTCTCCAGGGGATCTTCCCAACCCAGGGATTGAACCCAGGTCTCCTTCACTGCAGGCAGATTCTTTATCATCTGAGCCACAGGGAACCCCCAACCAAATATTACTGGGTAATTTTAGTACATTTCAAAAATAACTAAGAAACCTTTCTTCTCTGTTATCTATTCTTATAGATTAAGAACTGAAACAATGTCTCTGGCTTGAGTAGCAATAACCTGCAGAATTTGAAAACACTATACAAAATAAAAGCTAATATGCTACCAAAGTCTAATAAATATTCTCTTTGGAAACAGTAAGACTCCTCAAAGTTTCTGAGCCCACAGCTGGCTTGAGCCCCTCTGCTACCATAGAAACACTTCATGATCTCTGGCTGCTCTGGTGGATGTTGCATATTATAATGGCTTTACTGGAGTAGCAATGTTTGAATTATTTATTTGGTTCCTTAGAAAACTGCTATCCCAATACATTCATCTGTCCACAAAATGTTTCTCAGGCTGCTTGTTTATGTGCAAGGATTTTGCATTTTGAAAACATTCCACAGCAACAAACTGATGACTCTTATCCGGCATTCCTAAGAGCTAAATCATTGGGTTGGTTCCACATGTACCGGGGAAGGCACTGGGAAAGTCTCATGGCTTGCAAAGGTCACCATGCCTGAGAGGCATTGTTCCGCTTGGGACGCTGAGTTCCCAGATTCTTGCCCTGTATAGCTCTGAGCCACCTCCACCTAAAGTGATTAAATTCTTCATATGTAGCCTATGAAATCTTGTTTCCTTCTGTGATGTGGAATATCATTTGGGTCATACCTATTAATTTTTTTTAATTCTTAGTTTTTTAAAATTAGATGCTTACAAACCCTTTAGCAAGAACTTTGTAGGCATGAAAACCAGAAATAATATCTACATCCACATTGTTCAATATGGCTGTGAGCCACATGTAGCTGCTAAGCACTTTGAGCAGCTAGTGCTCACCTATTCCTCAATTCCTCTGAATTGAGGAATATTATAAAATAGACCTTATTTCAAAAACTTGCTAAATAAAAGTAAAGTATTTTATTAATAACTTCCTAACATTGACTACAAGTTGGAATGACAATATTTTTGAGTCATTGGATTAAATAAAATACCTTGTTAAAATTAATTTCACCTCTATCTTTTTGCAATTTAAAAACATAGCTATCAGAAAAGTTTAAATTACATACATAGCTCTCAAAAGTTGAGCATACTCTTCTATTGGGCATTGCTGGTCTATATTATTTGGAATATTTCATTAACAGAATACCCATCTGAAGTATTCAGTGAGCATTAAAACTGGAGAACTCCTCCCTGTAAAATGTTTAATAATAATACACATTTTATTTTTTATCTTATAAGAGAAACATTAAATAAACATTTTATCTTAATAATCCAAGATTTCTCAATTTCCATCATCTCTTTAGCCTACACAAAATTTAGTTCTAATACTGGCAGTGATAAAGCTTTAAAATGCACTATGGGGAATTTCCTTGTGGTCCAGTGGTTAGGACTGGTGTTTTCACTGCCAGGGCCCTGGGTTCAATCCCTGGTGGGGAACTAACATCCTGGAAGCCCTGAGGCTCAGCCAGAAATAAATAAATCAATTTTTAAAAAATTATACTTACACCATATAGCTTTTGGGTTTCTTTTCCTGTGAGATTTTTTCCAAGTAATAATATAAGTAGTACAACAATGCCATAAGGAAATTGTCAAGATTCTTATTCCTATGAGAAGATTAAAAGAAAATAATGACAACGTATTTCAATCATGAAGCTAGTCATAAAAAAAATACATGGGCACACAACACAAGAATAAGTAGAAACACATGTCAGCATACCCATCACACAACTAGTTTACATTTAAAATTCTACCTATTATAACTGTTGAAGATATAAGAAATCTGACTTTTGTAAACAAAACTTTTTAGGAGGTCACAATTCAATTACAATTTTGCTTATCAGTTAGTTTTCATTTTTTAAAAGTTTTTATACTATAGGTAACTTTGTTGTTCCAAAAATGTACACAAATGTACGAGGTAAAAAGGCTCTCCCCTCACTCTTTTGTCACCATCCTACTCCATAATGGTACCCTCTGTTAAGAGTTTGGCACGAATCCATCCTAACCTTTCTAGAGCACAATTACATATAAGGTCCTCCCCTACCAACATACATACATATGCATGAATATATGCCTTAATTTTTTTGGTAACAAATGGGACAATGCTGTATACACAAGTCTTTGCAACTTGCTTCTGTCACTTATCTGTGTAGGCTGGACGTCTTTCCATGATACCATGTATAGATTTTTCTCATTTTTTTAAACAGCTGGATAAAGTATTCTGTGGCTCATAATTTAACTAATCCTGTACCGATGGATATTTAGGTTTTTTAAAAATATTATAGACATTGCTGCAATACTCATTCTCATAGCCACATTTTTGAGTAACTTCCTAGAAGTGAAAATGCTAGGACACAGAATATCTGTACATTAAAGTTTCATAAGTTTTGCTCTCCAAAAAGACTGTATTGATTTACAGTCCTACATCATTTGTTTTAAAACTAAAAGCCTTTGTTTTCTTTCCAAATATTCTTACAACAATTTTTGCTGCTTCCTTTCTAGCCCCAGATGGAAATGTTTACTGTGGCATGCTTTCCTTAAACATACCTTGAGAGCAAGATGAAGATGAGCAGTGCAGACTTTTTTTTCCACGATATTAATAATTACCTGTCCTAGGCTGGGTTCTCTCAGAAACTTGCCATGAGACAGATGTGAGAGTAAGTAGTTTACTTGGAAGTGATCAGAGTAAACATCAGTAAGGGAGCAGAGAGGTGAGATAGAAAAGGGGTGCTAACAAGTTCATTATCACTGTGTAGTTCGGTCCCATGGGGGACTCTGGGAGGCAGTATAGAAAACTCAAAGTTATCCTGACAGGTGGAAGGTGGGCTATTTACCTGCCAACTCTCCCTCCAGCCCATCACTGACTGGAGGCTGCTTCTGGGACGCTGACTCCCTAGTGCCCCAAGCTTACCCTGTAGTCTGGCTGAGTGTGCTCCTGCCATAGAATAAAGCATCAGGCAGAGACTCTCAGATGTTTTCCATAAATGGTGTTCGCTGAATGCTGAGGGAATCTGAGGGCGCTCCCACAGTTCAGGATACGCATCTTCCACTGAGCGGTCGCAAGTGCAGCTGTCACGTGGAGCACCCTCCACCAACAGCCACCTGCGACAGCAGGACTTCCAAACTTGTATCTGAGGAAACTGACCCTTAGGAAGGACAAGAAGCTCTGCCAGAGTCACACACCTAGTACTTGGGGCTGCCAGACACAATTAGTGGAGAACACTGATCTTCAGTAAGTGAGCATACCCTTTAACTAACATACACACAGTGCATACTCATTGGAACTCTGACAATATGCTCTCCCTACTCCTTGACTTTATTTTGGGCTCCTGTGACCTGACTTTTTCTCCCTGTGGTCTCAGTCTTTGAAACAGAATCCTGAGAGGATGGCTAGCACAGAGCCAGCTCTTTCTCCTAAACTCAGATTTTTCATCATTTATCAGATGGAATGACTTCAAAATAAAAGATAAAGGATCTAAAATATCTCACAAGCATTACATACCTCATAAATGTTGTAAAGGAACAGATACGCGGCATCTCAGTATCTTGTAGCAAAAGCAAAGCCACAACTGAAGGGAGAGAAGATGGACAGTTGAAAGAGGGACAAACTGCTGCGTTAGAGGCTGACACCAGGGAACACATGTAAGGATGATGACACAGTTACTCACATTTAGCATCATGGAGTGTAACGTTGCCCTGCTGACTCCGTTTCTCTAAGCCTCTGGGTGACTTATCGTCTCTTAGGGCAAACCTTTTATCTGTCAACCTGTTAGGGGATATGACAGTCTGTAGTAGTGCTTTAAAAATTTTTTTAAAAATTTTTTGCTATTCTGGGTCCTTGTTGCTGCAGGGGTTTTCTGGTTGCACAGAGCAGGGGCTACTCTCTAGTTGCAGTGAGCAGGTTTCTCACTGCCATGGCTTCTTTTGTTGGGGACCATAGGCTAGGGCATGTGGGCTTCAGCGGTTGCAGCACACGGGCTCAGTGGATCTGGCTCCCAGGCTCTAGAACACAGGCTCAACAGCTGTGGCACACGGGCCTAGTTGCTCCACAGCATATAGGATCTTCCCGGATCAGGGATGGAACACGAATCTCCTGCACAGCAGGTGGATTCTTTACCACTGAATCCCTAGGGAAGCCCTTTAGCAGTACTTTGAAAGGTTTTAGTTGTATTTAATATATCCTGAGGCACAGAAAGTATTTACTATAAAGTAAGAAGACCCTGAGTGTTATACGTGGGATTCATGTAATGTAGGATCATTTTGGAATATATTTTATTAAACATTTTTATACTATGCTAGGGATAGGAGGAATGCATACTGCCTGACATAAAATGAAAATACCAATTTCACCCAAAATAGAACATTTAGCTCATGTGTTTTTGGCATATCTATCATTTTCAATTCTTTTTAAAAGTATAAGAAGCTGAAAATTCACTTGTAGCCAAATTATCACAAGAATACACTATTGGGATGACTAGCTCCCATCATAATTGTGAAATAGTGCATCTTCTTTCCTTGAGGCGTATTTGCATTTCAACTTAAGATGATGGGAGTGATATTTTCTTAAGAGTTTGTAGAGGCTTAAGCCATTCTGCTAAGAGGCGCTATTAGCAACACTGCCATGGTGGTAGTTAAGCTACCTGTCTGAAGCTGGACCATCAATTTCAACAAAGTGAACTGCTTTGCCTTTCTTTCCTCTTTCCTTGAATTCCACTGCAGGTGTAAAACTGTAAAAGAAATGAGAAAATTAGGAACTTATATCTTTTCTTGGGAGAAACTAATCAGAGCATTGCCACAGCTCATGGAACCTTAGGACTGATACGTATTGTGAGTGTCCTGGAGAGAATCGGAGGCACATCCACACTTAATCCATGTATTCACAGGCGGAACCACCACCTAAAAAAGATGAAAAGATCGGACTTTGTTTTCAGCATCTACATATCACTAGCCCCCAGAATACCACCATAAACAAATCATTTCATCTGGAAATCCAGCTGTAACTTCACAAGAAATAGAAGGCTTGTGATCGATTTGGAAGGATTTTTTTGATTTACTGAGTACTTGTTAGATGCAAAGTGCTTTGAAGTATGATCTCATTCAATCCTCACAGCAACTCTATGAGGAAAATATTGCTACTGTCACAATTTTTCCATTATGAGAAAGACTGAAGTTTAGAAAGAGATTAAGTAAACTGACCAAGATCACTTAGCAAGTGCCAGAGCCAGAACCGGGGCCAGTTCTCTAGCTACAGAGCCATGTGCTTATCCACCAGGCAGTCCTGCCTCCCGAGCAGGACTCAGTTGTCATCTCTGTGGACTCTTCTAAAAGCTTGATTATCTCTAAGGTTTCAGGACCCTTTACTTAACTCAGGGTTTCTTAGATTCTTTAGCTTGTGTACAAGCATTATTGACCAGTAATGGGCCTAACAAACAATGGACCACAATTAAGCAACAATAAATATATACTGAGGCCATACTCTGTGTCAGGCATTGCTGTAATATCAAAAATAAGTGTTGTCTGACAAGAGTGTCCACTTTCACTACTATTATTCAACATAGTTCTGGAAGTCCTAGCTACAGCAATCAGAGAAGAAAAAGAAATAAAAGGAATCCAGATCGGAAAAGAAGAAGTAAAGCTCTCACTGTTTGCAGATGACATGATACTGTACATAGAAAACCCTAAAGATAGTATCAGAAAATTACTTGAGCTAATCAGTGATTTTAGCAAAGTTGCAGGATACAAAATCAATACACAGAAATCATTTGCATTTCTATATAATAACAATTAAAAATCAGAAACAGAAATTAAGGAATCAATCCCATTCACCATTGCAACAGAAAGAATTAAATATCTAGGAATAAACTTACCTAAGGAGACAAAAGAATTGTACACAGAAAATTATAAGACATGGATGAAAGAAATCAAAGATGACATAAACAGATGGAGAGATATTCCATGTTCCTGGCTAGGAAGACTCAATATTGTAAAAATGACTATACTACCAAATGCAATCTACAGATTCAATGTGATCCTTATCAAATTACCAATGGCATTTTTCACAGAACTAGAACAAAAAATTTCACAATTCATATGGAAACACAAAAGACCCCAAATAGCCAAAGCAGTCTGGAGAAAGAAGAATGGAGCTGGAAGAATCAACTTTCCTGACTTCAGGTTACACCACAAAGCTACAGTCATCCAGACAGTATGGTACTGGCACACAAACAGACATATAGACCAAAGGAACAAGATAGAAAGCCCAGAAATAAACCTATGCACCTACGGGTACCTTATTTTGACAAAGGAGGCAAGAACATACAATGGGGTAAAGACAGCCTCTTCGATAAATGATGCTGGGGAAACTGGACAGCTACATGTAAAAGAATGAAATTAGAACACTTTCTAACATCATACACAAAGATAAACTCAAAATGGATTAAAGACCTAAATGGAAGACCAGAAACTATAAAACTCTTAGAGGAAAACATAGGCAGAACACTCGATGACATAAATCAAAGCAAGATCTTCTATGACCCACCTCCTAGAATAATGGAAGTAAAAGCGAAAGTAAATAAGTGGGACCTGGTTAAACTTATAAGCTTTTGCACAGCAAAGGAAACTATAAGCAAGGTGAAAAGACAGCCCTCAGAATGGGAGAAAATAATAGCAAATGACACAACTGACAAAGGATTAATTTCCAAAATATACAAGCAGCTCATACAACTCAATGCCAGAAAAGCAAACAACCCAATCAAAAAGTGGGAAAAAGACCTAAACAGACATTTCTCCAAAGAAGACATACAAATGGCTAACAAAGACATGAAAAGATGCTCAACATTGCTCATAATCAGAGAAATGCAAATCAAAACCACAATGAGATATCACCTTACACTGGTCAGAATGGCCATCATCAAAAAGTCTACAAACAATAAATGCTGAAAAGGGTGTGGAGAAAAAGGAATGCTCTTGCATTGTTGGTGGGAATGTAAATTGATACAGCCACTATGGAAGACAGTATGGAGATTCCTTAAAAAACTAGAAATAAAACCACCATATGACCCAGCAATCCCACTCCTAGGCATATACTTTGAGGAAACCAAAACTGAAAAAGATACATGTATCCCATTGTTCATTGCAGCACTATTTACAATAGCTAGAACATGGAAGCAACCTAGATGTCCATCAACAGATGAATGGACAAAGAAGTTGTGGTATATATACACAATGGGATATTACTCAGCCATAAAAAAGGACACATTTAAGTCAGTTCTGATGAGGTGGATGAACCTAGAACCTATTATATAGAGTGACGTGAGTCAGAAAGAGAAAGATAAATATTGTATTCTAACACACATACACAGAATCTAGAAAAATGGTACTGAAAAATTTATTTATAGGGCAGTAGTGGAGAAACATAGAGAATAGACTTACAGACATGGGGAGAGGGGAGAAGAGGGTGAGATGTATGGAAAGAGTAACATGGAAACTTACGTTATCATGTGTAAAATAGACAGCCAATGGGAATTTGCTGTATGGCTCAGGAAACTCAAACAGGGGCTCTGTATCAACCAAGAGAGGTGGGATGGGGTGGGAGATGGGAGGGAGGTTCAAAAGGGAGGGGGTATATGTATACCTATGGCTGATTCATGTTGAGGTTTCACAGAAAACAACAAAATTCTGTAAAGCAATTATCCTTCAATTAAAAAAATAAATTAAAAAAAAACCCATTCTCTGATTACAGTCAAGGCACAGATTCTCAGGATTATTAGGAAATACTTAATAGGAAAACAAAAAAAAAGTGTTTTAAAGACCAGTAGGATGAGGTTCCTGCCTTATAAAGAGTGCATTTTATAAGAGAATTGTGGTGTCTACCAAATACATTAGTTTGGCAGCCACTGTGGATTATGATGTTTATTTTTCTGCCTGAAATAATGCCACACTGGTAACATGACCTAGAAGTTTAATCTCTGCACAGTTACAGGTCTCTTTGTTAAGTGTAGATATAGTAGACAGCAGCACTTGTGCCCAGACTTTAATCATTCTCTAAGCATGCACATACACTCTTATCATCTCCTTGTCAACATACGTTTTGAAACTTCCTTTACATTTTTTCTGGCATTGGTTGCCCACAAAGTCGTAATTTTAGAGAAATACCTGCCATGGGAATAATAAAGTTAATCAGTTTGGTACTTTCTTCTTCCAGTTTTTGCCAACATCCTGGCAATATTCAGACTGAAAACTAGGTTAGAATCTAAAAGCATGTATATACTTTTAGATATGTCACCTCAAGGGAATGATTTTTTTCTTTTTTTTTTTTCAGAACATCGACACCAAGTTGGTTAGTGGATGACTCCTGAACTTTTCATTCTTTCTTTTCTCTTCTTATCACTGGTCTCCATGGATTGGGTATTTAGGGGGAGGGTGTGCTGAAACACTGAGGGAATGGTGAGAAAAAAAGAAGTGAAAGGATACCAAATGGTGATAGTGGCCATCTCCAGAGATGGGGATCGGATAGGACAGAGAGGCAGTACGGTGATGAAGGGAGCTATCTTCCCCAGCTGTATGCTTTTGTATTATTTGAAGTTTTTTTTTTTGTAATAAAAAGAATTTGTGTCGTGTGCGTGCTGTTATGTATGACTCTTTGTGACCCTTTGGACTGTAGCCTTTTAAGCTCCTCTGTCCATGGGATTTCCCAGGCAAGAATACTGGAGTAGACTGCCATTTCCTCCTCCAAGAATAAAAAGAATGTACTGATATATTACCTGCATACCTTAAAAAATGTTGATAGAGGTATAGAGGAAGAAACAGTATGTGGTCAGTACATTCTATTGACAGACCATTTAGATAGTCTTTAACAAGATGGTCAATTCCTCTAAACATTCAGACATTTTCTAACAGCTCTGTGAAATCCATTCTGCTTGCTGGATATCTAATGTGCAGCATTGATATTAATATAACCACCTTAAACAAGAACACTAAGCTGTTTTCAGTTTTCCCTTGGACCATCAAAGTGTTTGGGGCACTTATAAGCCATTGGCTGTTAACTCTCCCCCCAGGCTAAAGAAATTTCAGGTCACCAGCCCTTTCCATGGTTTCTCTTCTCTAGAAGATGAGAGAATACAGAAACACCCAATCTCAGTTAATGTCAAATGAAACTGCTTCTCTCCTAACCTTGTTTCAGATCTATCCCTACAATTCAACATTTCTTCCCCTGTTAGTTTCCCTGAGTTAAACTGGAGATGAGAGCCTTATGGTAAGGAAAAGGACACATTTGGGATCTTACAGATCAGGTCTGTGAACTAAGTCAAGTGAACTTAGAATTATAAAGTCATAAGATCATAGAATTTGGGGTTAGAGGACATCAAAAAGATCATCCAGTAGATGGATGTCATTTTACTGATGGAGAACTAAGGCTCAGAGAGGCTGACCATGTCTCAGCATTTGAAACTTGTGGCAGTGCATGCCCTTAGCCAACAGTCTGACATCTACTGCTAAACCTTCATCTTTATTTTTATGACCTCTGGACATGTAACACCTTCCCACACTTGTCTGAGTGGCTTTTAACTTGACTAAAGTCATCCTCTGGTTCAGATGGTGAGATGGATTCCTCCTTGTGAGTGTCCTGCCATAGCTCTGAAAGCAGCCTATACTCACAGTGCTTTTGGAATCACTAAGAAGCAGCACTAGTAAAAATTGAAAATTGTCCCTTAAATTGCACCTCTGATTGGCTCCCAAACCACATTCTGACCTAGATCTATACTTTCTTCCAATCTTCATAGTCCCCCCTTCAATCTGGCAACCTATTTAGACCACGTTGTGTTGATGTGCTTTCCTGATATTTCTAGAACAATCATGTCATTTTTCCTTTGCCCTGAAACAAACGACAAAAAACAGTCATATTTTCTCCTAGAACTCATCACTAAGATGCAGAGGGTTGGACCACTCTTGGCTTCCACACCATTAGAGCTCTTCAGGGGTTACTAGAGTCTTTTCTTAAGCTATGTTGAAAAATAAGTCCAAGGCTTCTGGAGGTGTAGTTTCCTGTGCGTCCTCAGGGGAGTCCATGACCTTAGCAAAGACTCAGACAGGGGCTGATTCTCTCTCAGCTGGAAGAAGAAGGCACCTGAAACATGAAACAATAGAACTACAGACACTGTCAGAGAGATGCATGTCTTGTGGGCCAACTCACCTGTGAATAAAGGTATTCCTTTCTGTAAAAGATCCTTTGATGCGGACCATTTTAAAAGTCTTTATTGAATTTTTTAAAATATTGCTTCTGTTTTATGTTTGGATTTTTGGCCCTGAGGCATGTGGTATCTTAGCTCCCTGACCAGGGATTGAACCCATGCTCCTGCATTGGAAGGTGAAGTCTTAACCACTGGACAGCCAGGGAAGTCTTCACGGTATTCCCTCTTTAACAAATAAGAAAGAAATGGACATGCAAGCTGATGAACTATGCAATGCCCTCATTAACTCCTCAGAAGCCATTATTATTTAATTTTCTGAATAAGGGAACTTACAATTAACAAGGCTAAGTAACTTGACAAATTATGACCACCAAATTAGTAGCAGAACCAGGATTTGAACCCAGGTCTCCCTCCAAACCACTCTCCATGGTCTTTTTCTTAAGAAATAATGACCATCCTTTCCCTGCCCATTACTGTGTCATTTCATGCATGGAGGTAATGGGTATACTGCTATATTCTGATACAGTTATCCTCCTCAGGGTATAATCTGCAAAGGTCAGACACTCTGCCTGTGACTAGGGCACTACTTCTCTGAAAGGTAAGAGTCCCAGTGTCATTCATCCAGGAAAGATTCCAGGAACTGCAAGATGGGGGAGAGGAAAAGGGGTCATCTTCTCTTGACCTGAATCTGAGAGTACCTAGATGTCTGTGAACTCCTGTTGGCTAGTGGGTGTAAAAGGTGACCTACCTACCCTAGGTGGAGGGAGACCAAAACCATGGAAGAAATCTCCAAGGTCTTAAATTGATGTGCTAGAACTTGAACACTCCTGAGATCAAGCTGTTAGTTTGCAAAGCAGATTATCTGGGTACATGACACTCCAAATTCCCTCCCACAGCCCCCATGTCCTCAGTACAGTATGCACTTGTTCAGTAAACATTTGGTGAGTGCCTACTCTGTGAAATTCTGGAGATGGTTTCAGGGATGTGAAGATGACTAAGACAGTTCCTGCCACTGAGGGCTTACAGTCTATTGGAGGGAGATACTGTTTAAAGTGGAAAGGATTTTGGCATCAGATAAATCTTGGTTCGAAATGTCAGTTCTGCTGTTCTGGCTGTGTGACTTTGGCTTAATTGCTTAATCTCCCTGAGCCATGTTTCTTCATCTATGTAGTGGAGAGGAGATATTAACACTCACTTTTCAAGGCTGTTTTAAGAATCAGAAAAATATGCAAGTATCTGGGACATAACAGGTGCATAGTAGATGGTGGCTAGTCTTGTTAGTTTAGCAAAACACTTTTAACAGAGTCAATATTTTCCCAGTGGAGAATTAAAACGTTCTAATCTTCCCTAGTAGCTCAGTTGGTAAAGAATCTGCCTGCAATGCAGGAGAACCTGGTTCAATTCCTGGGTAGGGAAGATCTGCTGGAGAAGGGATAGGCTACCCACTCCAGTATTCTTGGGCTTCCCTTGTGACTCAGCTGGTAAAGAATCCACCTGAAATGTGGGAAACCTGGGTTTGATCCTTGGATTGGGAAGATAAGATCCCTGGAGAAGGGAAAGGGTACCCACTCCAGTATTCTAGCCTGGGTCACAAAGAGTCAGACGTGACTCTCACTTTCTTTCTTTCCTCTAATCTAATAATTTTACCTTGTAAAATTTACTGTCTATTGCAGCAGGTATAACATGGTTTCATTAATGTAAAACTCTATTTCTATAACTCAAAAAAGCAATTTTATAAAGTAATTAATAATAGAGTGTTAACCAAGTAGACCTAGATTTAAAACATCTTAGTCACCTCTGAGCTGTGTGATATGGCCAAGTCTGTTAGCTTTCCTCAAACTTCTTAGCCCTTTGACATCAGTTTCTTCATATGTAAAAGTGGATTAACATGCAGCTGTTTCAAAGGGTTGATAAACTGATTAGCACAGTTTCTGGTACATAGGAAGCAGCTGATAAATGTCATCAGAAAGTGATATCTGGAAGGCTGCCAAAATAGTTATCTCTAGATGGTGAGATTTCAGGAGACATTCATTTTATTCTTTGTACTCTTCTGTATTGCTTGATTTTTTTTTTTTTTACACAAACACATGTAATTTCCCTAAAAGCTATAATATAATAAAATTTTGTTAAAATTTACCTTCTGAATTCAAGTGTTTTGGTTTCATCTTTCCAGTACCACGTCCCTAATCGCAATCCCAATTGCTGTAAAATGAAATGATTGCAGCAAAAATAATTAAATGTTCAATTTAAAATCAACATGTCATAATGAACTTTTAACAGTAATTCTCACTAGTTGCTCTTTAACGCTATAGAGCCTTAAACTTTACTACAGGTTCGCACTCTCCAAGGCTGAGCAGCTACCAGCTCGGAGCCTTTCCTCTCCGGGGATCCCAGCCGGACCGAGGAGGACTGCTTCCTGCGAGGGTTTCTTATTTTGCAGACAACCCATCAGAGGTGGTGAGGTGGAACTTTCCTACATCTGGTATCAGCGTGGGGAGCCGGAATTCAATTCTGACCGTTTGCTGAACACACCTCCATCATCTGGTTTTCGCAGACCACTTTGCCCAGGTCTCGTCGAGTGCGGCTCGCCCCAGGCTACGGCGGCGCCGCCCGGGGAGCGCGGAGGGCAAGGCCGCGGCTGAGGCAGTGTAGGCGCCGCGGCCCAGCCACCGAGCCCCGTCGGACGCCGGAGGTGGGCGGGGGCCGCGGGTCGTCCTTCCACCCGCCGCGGGGTGGGGTCGGCCGAAGCTGCACTTACATCCGACTGGGCAGACTGCGCGTACAACCGCCGCCGCCTCGAATAAAGCTCCGGAACAGGACTCATGGTTTCCCGCTGGCCGCTTCAGAGCGTCGCCTGGAAACCGTGACTGGGGGCGGGGCCGAGGTTGGGGGCGGGACCCTGCTTCCTACGCCACTGCGGCTGGTGGCCGTAGCTCCCGCCTCTGCCGACACCTCGGGCTGCGGTGGCGCGCTGGCCTCTCACTGCGAAGCTGCCCGAGGGTTTCTTGCTTAGGGGTCAGTTCTTCGTGCCTTCCCACCGAGAAGCCAGCCACGTCACTGGCTTTGTTTTTAATTAGAAAAACTAGATTCAGTTCCATAGGGAAACTCCCTTTGTTCCCAAGTTTGATAGCACGAAATGAAGTTTAAATCCAGGTTGGAGAAACAAAAAAAATCCAGACTAGGACTAAATTGATTGGGGCGGGGTGTGGGGTGGGGTGGCGTGGCGTGGCGTGAGTGGCGCAACCGTGGAAATCAAGGTTTTTGATGTGGAAGTCGTTTGAAGATACCCAAATGATCGGTGTTTGAGGATTCTTAAGGAGTAATGTATGTAAAGCATCACCCTGAATTAAAGTACTGAGAATTAGTGTTGCTGAAAGCAAAGAACCTTGGTTTGTGTCAGTGGGTATTCAACGGTGTCTCTCATTTGTGTACAACTCTTTTGCAACCCCCCATGGACTGTAACCCATTATGCTCCTCTATCCATGGCATTTCCCAGGCAAGAATACTGGAGTAGGTAACCATTTCCTTCCCGAGGGGATGGAACCCCCTCTCTCTTCCTTTCGCAAGTGGATTCTTAACCACTGAGCAACCTGGGGAAGTCCACGTTCAACTTCATTTCTGCATTTACTTTTCAAACCATGTGTCTTGTAATTTCTTCTTGCAACTGAGTTGATACGCAGATTGTTTGGTATTTTCCCCCTTCTAACACTGATGGTAAGCAATGCTAAATGACACTATATGACTGGGAATGCCTCATGTATTCTGCTTTTGTTTTAGCCCCACAACTTAATTAGCATTAAATAGATGGTCAGTAAATACCTGATTTTATTTTCATATAAACTTATGAATCCCACATTGGTGAGATGATGGATAACACCCATTTACTAGTTGGTTTCTTTTTTTTCGGCTGCACCCTACACACATGTGGGATCTTAGTGCCCCAACCAGGAATTGAATTTGGCACCCCCTACATTGGAAGGTGGAGTTTTAACCACTGGGGAAGTTCCTCACATAAACTTTACAAACAAGAGCAATAGACACTCCACTGCTTCCCCTTAACCCCACCATCCTAGTCTACTTGGTAACACACAATCACTGTTCACAGTAGTATAAAATTGTAAACACCTAGATTCATGATCCACTCTCTTGAGTCCACTGCTGGTAACTGCTCCAATTGGCTCAGATATAAGGAAACCCACCAGTACACTGGCAATGTTGCTTTGAGGCTATGGCCTTAAGAGGCTGGCTTATTATAAGATGACTCACTTGAAAAGAATTCACCAAAATATCCCAGTCTTCAAAAGCTTTTCTCCAACCTGGGTATTTAACTTTGGGTGGGAACAAGGAGAAATACTGAGTTGAAGCTCCAAAAAGGACCAAAGAAGAACAAGGACTCTGGGTGGTACCCATTTACCACACTTCCAGGCAACCTCTTCAGTTTAGCTAAATGAGTGAAGAAATGCTAATAGAAAACCAAAGATTTTTTATACCTTACTGTGTTTAACTTTAGGCTGTCTAATATACAAAACTAAAGGTAAAAATAAAGGAATTGAGAACCCAGAACAATGACCTACATAAAAGTTACATGACAAGTTACCACAGCTGTGCTAGAGGGCCATGGTAATACTTAGAGGAAACCCTGGATAACTCTGAATGTACCATCTTATATTTCTGTGTTACTAGACCCTAACGAAAGAGGGAGTAAAAATTGTTTTTATGACTCTAAATCATTATTTTTAAAGTGACCCACTCATCTAGATTTTCCACCAGTTTTTTTTTTAATGACATTAGAAACTCACAACCTAATATGGAAATATAATTTTCTCTTAAAAAAAAAAGTCATGATGCAATGAAGTAGGGGAAAGGTGCTATCTAAATATTTAATAATTTCAAATGTCCTGTAAGGATTTTTTCTTTTTGGCCTAATTAAGTTCTCAAGATCACAGAACTAAGAGCATATGACATAAAATTAAGTTGACTGTCTCAAATTTTAGGCCCAAGATATTAACTGGGTATTATGCATATTTATACTATGAGAAAATCAGTGGACAGATTTTCAAAATGTTATGGTTCTACTTTTAAAACTAATATATAAGAAACAGCAATACCAGTATTTGAATTAGCAATTCCATTTCTGGTGCTTATTTCTCCAATCTTCAATTCAAACATCCTAATCTGTACTAAAAGGGATGGAGGAAGAGTCTGACTTTTTCACTAGTTTAAGGGAAAAACATTTCAACATTAAATTTTAGAAATACATATATCCTAAAATATCTCCATCCCCAAAGCTGTAAATACTTAAGCTGTAAAAAGAATAAATACTGAGCTCTTCTTGTAAAGATCCGTAATTTTTCTTAAAGGATTTAAATTTTATATCTAATTTTAATGCTTAAGGAAAGTCCTTCAGAACAGTTGTCTCATACATTAAATATACAGAAACAATTGAATATTACTGTTGTTCTATATATATATTCCTTTAGCAATTGTCTTGTGATCATATGGATTTGAGATTCTTTAAAACTTCAGTTCCAGTATTCAAAAGCAAGAGAAATATGCCTCACAACTTTTATAAACTACATCCAATTGAAATATCTTATCATGAGCCCAGTATTTGATGTTCATAAGAGAGACCTTTTGATTTCATCTAGTCAGATTATATTCATGTTTAAGATTATACATAGAATAAAGATTTTTAGTTCTCCTTGACATACAGAATATATTATGTATTTTAATATGCATGCTAAATTTAAAGATGTAAAGAGTACTAGTATCTCCTAATGCACAAGTCAGGTGCATTAACTTCCATTATACATATAAATTAATATGATAAAAAATTTAGTTATCTTGTTTTGAAATTTCATACAACCGAAATACTCAAAACAATTTTGACAGGTGTCTAGATTTATTGCCTCAAAACAGGGACAAATGTTAATCAGACATTCAAGAAAGAAGAAATTAAGTCCCCATTCTGAGAAATGTACTTTTTCAATCCCTAAGCATTCTATACATATTTCATTAGCTGTAGTCATGACCACTAGTCCCTAGCATAGTATTACTTTCAAGGGCAAGTGATGTTAATTATTCCTTAAACTGTAATTTAGCCTCATCCTGAACTCAAGTACTTTTTCCATTGTCATTTGACTATGGCTGATCTAACATCTGCTAAAGGGTTCCCATGAGTTATTGAGTTACCAGCTTCAACTGACCCTGGAAACATGAATGGCTACTTTAGTGGCTTTTTATCTTAAGCAATATTTAGATCTAGGTAAATTTGAGAAGACAAAATTAAAAGAACTCAAGAGTTTTACAAATTACTTTTCAAAATAACAGAAAATGAAGTATCTACATAGATTGATGTTAGTGTTACAGCAAGTTACCAGAGGTCAGGCTATAGGATCAGAGAGATTACCATTTGGCATTTTTCTGATCCTTTAGAAACTAATCTTCTAAAATGAGGTCTAAAATGAGTCAAACTAATACCAAACTGCACTTAAAGAAAGACCCTATTATACTTTGTATACTTTGAAGTTAGAGCAAGGGATAAACACTCAATAAAGAACAAAAGGTTAACAGAATGAATGTTATCTTGGTAAAAACTCAGGTGAAATGTCACTCTAAGGCTACTAATTACCAAGGTAACTTGTCAAATATTTACGCAATGCTATCTGCAGTCAATGAAATATCCTTAATGCTTCTTTGCTGAAAACTTTCCACTCTGGCAACAGCACTGAAAAACTCAAGTTATGTTCACCTTTCAGAGTGTAAGGAACAACTCTTTTTCAAAAATGTTTATTTTGAAGCAATTTTACAACTGCCTTTTTATCTCCCCCCACCCACCCAAATGCGACTTGTTAAAAGAAAAAAATTCTATGTACAAAGAGTCAGCTCTTACGTGAGAGGACTGTGACCAAAGCTCAATATTTTTAGGCTATTTTGTTCTCTAGTTTTTATATTTCAAAAATTCCTCTCTCTGCTTGATATGGAAGAGTCCACTACTAAGTTTAAAATTAGCTTCTATATGTCACTGTCATGAACAACATGAAGTAAATCTACATCACTTGGAAGGAGATATTAAATTGTCTGTATGGTGAAAACATTAGATTAACTATGCATTTTCCAATCAGCTTTACTGAATTTCTTCCAATTTCTCCTTAAAGAGAATAAATCAGTACAAAGCAGATGAGTCAGTCCACTAAAATATAAACATGAACCCCCTTCTTCCAAGGATGTGGATTTTTAAAACTTAAGCCCAGGACAGTGGATTTCAAAGGGTTATATTTCTATCTGTAATAATCTCAAATTGGAAATATTGGGAAATGAACAAGTTGCATATTGACAAAATACAGGACTATATTGCAGTTTATCTTTTAAAAAAAGAAATACATTCTAGTGATTTAAGGCAGGTATTGAAAAAGCACTATGATCGTCAAATCAGAACAACAAAAAACTATTATCTTCCTTTACCATCCAAGTAATTTAAGTGCTGAAAACATATTATTTTTGAATGTGCCATATGCCCAGAATTTGAACTGTTTTACTAGAAAAAGTTAACAAAAGTTTGACTGAATTTGGACTCAATATTAAGTGGCTTTAACCTTTGTTGGATCTTGTTTCAGACACCTGTATGCAGCAGAAAGCAAACTTGTTTCATATTATGTTAGGTTATTTTCAGAAGACAACTCCTTTTGTTTACAGAAAGGATCTTTTTGTACTTAACCCTGGAATACAGCTTGTATTTTGCTGGAATATTCAGGTGGATTTTCACTTGAACATTTATGCCAACTCTGGTTTCTGTATTAAAAGGAGGGTAACGTTTACCCAGATCTTCTCCCCTTAAGTTGCTGGTAACTGAAAGCAGGAAACTCATCTGAGAATTAGATAAGATTGAGTTAGACAAATTTCACCCTATACTTATACCTTAAAGACATACATGGGTAAAACAGTAAAAAAAAAAAAAACAAAATTAAAAACTCCAAGACAGTAATTTTTAGATCAATTTCAGCTTTTTACTTTTAAATCTGTATTTATGTGTTTGCAAAAAGTATGCTTTCCTTAACATTACTGCAATGTTCACCTTTCTCTTCAAGTAGTACATACAAATAAGCAATTCAAGCTTCTATGTAGTTTATTGTTACCAAACTTCTACAGAAACTGTGTGAAAACTTCAGGTTTCCCCTCTCAAATCTCCATGCACAAACTAAGCTAACCAAAAAACGTTCAAGTCAGCAAACAGGCAAAATGCATTAAAGAGATACCTCAAATAATGTTTCTAAAAAATCAAACTTTAGAACTAATCTTTTATCATTCAACTAAGTTGTTGCACCTTTCCTTTCATATGCATACACCGGTTAAACACTTCCAATAATAGATCTCGTATTTGGCACAAGGACATTTCAAAGAAGAAACAGAAACAAAAGGAAAAAGAAAATAGAAAGGAAAAGAGGTTTTTACGCTGTCTTGAGTGCAGGTTTAGTCCACTTCCTCGATGGTCGGTCCCCCGGATGCTCCTGAACCGCCGCCGCCGCCAGGGCCGCCTTGGTATAGTTTGCTGATGATGGGGTTGCACACTCTTTCGAGCTCTTTCTGCTTGTGTTCATACTCATCTTTTTCCGCCATCTGGTTCCGGTCGAGCCAGTTGATCACCTCCTGACACTTGTCGAGAATCTTGTTTTTGTCCTGATCGCTAATTTTGCCCCTCAGTTTCTCGTCTTCCACCGTCTGCTTGATGTTATAGGTATAGGACTCCACAGCGTTTTTGGCGGCTACTCGGTCGCGATTGGCCTCATCTTCCGACTTGTACCGCTCTGCCTCCTGCACCATCCGGTCAATGTCATCCTTGCTCAGACGACCCTTGTCGTTGGTAATGGTGATTTTGTTTTCTTTAC
>NW_011494811.1:6919829-6921653 GCF_000754665.1 Bison bison bison
TGCCCGTGCTCTTGTCCGTGGCCGTGACGTTCAGGATGCCATTGGCGTCGATGTCGAAGGTGACCTCGATCTGGGGGACCCCGCGGGGCGCTGGGGGGATCCCGGTCAGGTCGAACTTGCCCAACAGGTTATTGTCCTTGGTCATGGCCCGTTCGCCCTCGTACACCTGCACCAGCACGCTGCTCTGGTTGTCTGAGTATGTGGTGAAGGTCTGCGTCTGCTTGGTGGGGATCGTGGTGTTCCTTTTGATGAGCGGAGTCATGACGCCGCCAGCCGTCTCGATGCCCAGGGACAACGGGGTCACGTCGAGTAGCAGCAGGTCCTGTACATTCTCTGACTTGTCCCCGATGAGAATGGCCGCCTGCACCGCGGCTCCGTAGGCCACCGCCTCGTCGGGGTTGATGCTCTTGTTGAGCTCCTTGCCATTGAAGAAATCCTGCAGCAGCTTCTGGATCTTGGGGATGCGAGTGGAGCCGCCCACCAGCACGATCTCCTGGATCTGGCCCTTGTCCAGCTTGGCATCGCGCAGAGCCTTCTCCACCGGCTCCAGGGTACCGCGGAAAAGGTCGGCGTTGAGCTCCTCGAAGCGAGCGCGGGTGATGGACGTGTAGAAATCCACGCCCTCGTAGAGCGAGTCGATCTCGATGCTGGCCTGCGTGGACGAGCTCAGGGTGCGCTTGGCGCGCTCGCAGGCGGTGCGGAGTCGCCGCACCGCGCGCTTGTTGGGTGCAATGTCCTTCTTGTGCTTGCGTTTGAACTCCTCCGCCAGGTGGCTCACCATGCGGTTATCGAAGTCCTCCCCGCCCAGATGAGTGTCACCAGCCGTGGACTTCACCTCGAAGATGCCGTCCTCGATGGTCAGGATGGACACGTCGAAGGTGCCGCCGCCCAGGTCGAAAATGAGCACGTTCTTCTCGCCTCCCGCGCAGCCCTTCATGTCCAGACCGTAGGCAATGGCCGCCGCCGTGGGCTCGTTGATGATGCGCAGCACGTTGAGGCCCGTAATGGTGCCCGCGTCCTTGGTGGCCTGGCGCTGCGAGTCATTGAAATAGGCCGGGACGGTGATGACCGCGCTCTGCACCTTGCCCCCCAGGTAGGCTTCGGCGATCTCCTTCATTTTAGTGAGGACCATGGAGGAGATCTCCTCGGGGAAGAACGTCTTGATCTCTCCTTTGTACTCCACCTGCACTTTGGGCTTCCCTCCCTCGCTCACCACCCGGAACGGCCAGTGTTTCATGTCTGACTGCACTGTGGCGTCCTCGAACTTCCGACCAATCAGCCTCTTGGCGTCGAAGATGGTGTTGGTGGGGTTCATGGCCACCTGGTTCTTGGCTGCATCGCCGATGAGGCGCTCGGTGTCGGTGAAGGCCACGTAGCTGGGGGTGGTACGGTTGCCCTGGTCGTTGGCGATGATCTCCACTTTGCCATGTTGGAAGACCCCCACGCACGAGTAGGTGGTGCCCAGGTCGATGCCAATAGCCGGGCCGCGGGCAGACATCCTGACTGAAAGACAGGCAAGCAGCGTTAGACGAGAACACCTGGGGCAGAAAATCTGCGGCCTCAACTAACGGTCACCTAGCACCAGACTCCGCGAACGCAACAAGCGTCTCTCACTCCCCTCGCTGGGCTCCCCACTCTTATAGTCGCCTCCCCGCCGCCTTTTGGAAACTCTCGGAGCCAATCCGCTCTCGGGACCGCCCGCCACAGGCTTGCCGGGATCGGAGTGACCGGCCTGAGGCCCAACAGACTTCTAGATGGATAAGGGGCGGGACTCCGGGGCGCGCTAGGACGCGAGGGGCGGCCGTTATGCAAATAAGACCCCTC
>NW_011494811.1:6921753-6942470 GCF_000754665.1 Bison bison bison
CCCTCCCAGGTCCCCGAGGCGGTCCGCAGTCTCCGCGGCCCCGGAGCGGCCTGCAGCTTGGGGGCGTTAGGCTCGCGCCTCAGGCCAGGTGTACGCGCTTTTTCTCAATTTTCACCTTCCCTGAGGCAGGATTCGTCGACGTCCGTTGGATTGGCAGGGCAAGAGGCCAATGAGTAGCGCGAATTCCCAAGCAGGGCGGGAGGAAAGGATTGGGGCGTGGCGCTGGGAGGAGTCGCGGAAGCAGAACCTGGAAGAGGGAGCCACCTAGTCGGTTCGCTCAGTTCTTAAATCCTGAAATGTCGGTCAATTACTAGTGTCTCGGCCAACCTAGCTCGCTGGGGCGGGGCAATTCGTTCTGAGCTGGTGGCAGCAAAGAACTAGGGCCAGAGCTGGCTTTTTTCTTCTGCCCGCTTGTGGGCGTTGGCTTGGCGGGGCCTGGGCGTGAGGGCGGCTATGGCCCAGGGAGGAGGAGCTGGGTGGAGGACTGAGGAAGATGAAGTTTCTAGGACGGGCAGTCGGCCTCCTGTAATTTAATTTTCCGTGCTTCGCAGCGTCTTGGTGTGAGCTCTGGATATCTTATCTGGCGGCGGGGGCAGCAGGAGACCGGGAGAGCTACGGAAGAGGCTGACCATTTTTCCCTGCGCGCGGCGGCCTACAGAGTGGGAGGGAGGCATGGGCGTGGTTGCAACTCGTCCCCTTTCTTGACCTCACTTTCCGTTTTCCCTGCTTGTTTTACTTACCCCTTTAAGCTTCCTAGTCTCATCTCTGTGTTCTCTCGCCACTGCTTTTGTTATTTTCCGTTTCAAGTGCTTTATCCGCTGCTTTGAGTTCTCCGGGAAGCCTGTAGTCAAACCACACACGTTGAAGTATCATAAAATAACCCGGTCTCAACGCCTCTCAGGATTCTTTTAACCCAGGCGGTCGTAAACTCAGCTGAGTGAGAACTCTCAGAGTAGGTAGATAGAAAGGAGCGCAATTCATTCTGTCGTGTTTAAGAGGAATATGGGATAGGTGATAGAAGCAGGCTCCTATAAATGGGCTCCGGAAGGAAGACAGTAACAAAACAACAGTAACACTTCACCTTATGTGGGGAAGCTGGAGACATTCATTCAGCTTTAACAAGTCCCAGGATGTGAGAGTAAGACGACGAGTGCAATAGTGTGTCTTTATGAGGTTGACAGCTCAATAGAGGTAAAAATAGCTCAAGAGAAGTGCTATGGGGGACACAAAGGAGAGAGCACATCCAGTCGGGAAACTAATGTTCCCGAGGGCTTCCTGTAAGAGGTGACATGCCAGCCTCTGACCTTTGTCATTCTTTGCATGGGTTGTAGCATGGGCAAAGATGAGAGCAGTGTGTGCTGGGGGCAACTACAAGTTGAAGGTTGGTGTCGGTACATGAGGAGGGATACAAACAAGAAATAGTCTTTTCAGGTGGACGGGATATGCCATGATCTTTTCCCTGAGGCTATGGGGCCGTGGAGAGAAACATCTTTTGAAGGAAGTTAATGTATGGTTCATATTCAAGTTCTTTGAGACAGTGCTGGAGAAAAGCTTTTGAGAGAAACAAAAGTTATCTATAATTTAAAAAATAACGTTGACAGAATCCTATAAAGTTAACCAATGGATATTTAAGTTTCTTTTATCTAGTTGTGTATGTAATTTCCAATTTTTAAAAGTACATTTGCTATTAATTTGTTAATGTCATTTCACAATTCCCATCTCTTTTTCCATTAAAGAAGTTAAGGAAAAAATTTGAATTAGGCAAACTTTTTTAAAAATTAGGAATATAAGGATCAAACCAAAAATTTATATCGAAGTTGCCTTAAATGGTAAGTACGGATTTCTTGATTTTATTCTTAGAAATTCTTGCCTTTCGTGCAGTTGGAGAGCAATACACAGTCTTTATGGAACTAATGATATGTGATTTAGAGATAGGGCCCAACTACAACTGAAAGCAGAAGAGAACTATGAGAAACACTGACTCTTCAGATCTGTTGTATTCAGTCCTCACACACCTCAAACAAAGCAAGATTGTGAAAAAGCAGACATGCCAATTCTTATACACAAAAACCAAAATTAGAGCTTCAGAAGGGAGAGGTTCTTTTGTATAGTAACTATGTACTATCTCTCTGCAGAGTTATTACATCTTGCCATCTAACTACCACATTCATCGTTAATACAACTTTCTGAAACCACAGTAGCAATTTTGTCTGTATTTTCATTAGCTGTATGTTTTTTTTCTGCTCTAACTTTTTACTCAGTAAATTGATGTTTCATAAGTTTCATATTTTAAATGGCATCCTGAGCTTGTCCCAAAAAGACACAGTGTTTGCATTTTTATTTCATATGAAATAAATTTTTGCAGTTCTGGAGCATTATCATATACTGACCTTTCTTGGATTTTTAAATATTTTTCCTCATTTGTATTAAAATTTTTTTTTCTATTTTATGATTGTGGCTCATAATTCCTTAAACTTGTGGCACATTAAAAATGATCAAACTTAGCAAACTTGAAATGATATTCATCAACCTAAGTAATGGTGTGGCAAAACAGGTAAAGCCCTACCTACCGGTGGGAATGTAAATTAGTACAGTCTTTCTGGAGGACTATGTGACAATATTTTTTCTTTACCTTAAATATGACCATACCCTTCATTTAGCATTACTCTGTGGGATTTATCTTAAGGAAATAATGGAGCATGTAGGTATATTATTTATGATAACAGTGATAAAGGGGAAATGGCTTAAATATCTGACAATAAGAAATAATTATTTGACCTATAGTCATGAATTAAACGGAGAAGGCAATGGCACCCCACTCCAGTACTCTTGTCTGGAAAATCCCATGGATGGAGGAGCCTGGTAGGCTGCAGTCCATGGGGTCGCTAAGAGTTGGATAAGGCTGAGCGACTTCACTTTCGCTTTTTCACTTTCATACATTGGAGAAGGAAATGGCAACCCACTCCAGTATTCTTGCCTGGAGAATCCCAGGGGCAGGAGAGCCTGGTGGGCTGGCTGTCTATGGGGTCACACAGAGTCAGACACAACTGAAGTGACTTAGCAGGTAGCAGGTAGCATGAATTAAAAATTGTTTATAGGATTTTTAATGACACAGGAAAATGTTCTTGGTATAATTAAGTGGAAAAATTAGATACAACAGTTTTGTATCATCTTATCCTCTGTGTAGGATAATCATATATATGAGAATTGCATCAAAATTGGTTATCTCTAGAGGGTAGGATTATCAGTAATTTTTCTAAATTTTCTTTTTTACAGATGATTTTTAAAGCTTGGCTATCAGCATTCAACTGAAATACAATTCACTAATCCTACTATTTACGTAGAAATTACTACTGATTTTCAACAGGTGAGATCTGTTTGGCAGATTATAAATACTAGGGTGTTTCAAAATATTTTTAAAATCCAAAGACTGAGATTTTACACAGTCTGGATAAAACAAAACCTATATGTCAAATTTTCTCTAATGAACTCCCTAAATCCAGAAGAGTACCTGGAACACAGTAGTAATTCACTTGTTCAGTGTTTATTAAAAGTGACCTGAGACATTAAAAACTGGAAATAATAACTTCACTTTTTCCCTGTATAAGTGGAAGATTCTTTGCTTGCCTCTTACATTTCTGTACTAAATAATACTGCAGAGACCAAAAATTGAAACAAATTCACATCTGAAAATACTTGTACCTAGAGATACAAAGATGAATAAGATGAGGTCTAAAACTGTGTGCTTGTGGTAGTAAGGCCTACCCTAAGGAGATTACCTGAGCAAGAATACATTTTTTCCAGAATTACTAGTAAAGAAATTTATGGATATTCTGAAACCCTCTCATTCCCTACCTAGGCACAACCTTCATAAAGGTTGTGGATTGAAAAGGTAATGTTGCCCTGAAGAAAGGAGTGGAGTCAGTAGCAGCCTATAATTTGAGAACCTATCAGCAAACTGGAGTTCAACTTCTTATTATATTTAAGATCTCTATGAATACTGCCATTTTTTTATTCTTTGGATGTACCCGGTCCCAAAACATTTCTCCAATCACCTGTTATTAAAATTTCACCATCTGTTTCTTTGAATCTTGAAAAACTCAATCTTTAAAAGTTCTATTTGAATTGTAGATACACAATAATTGGAATACGACACTACTTTGCCTTGTACGGAAGGCTAAGGCTCCCAAACCTGGAAGAGAGACTTTTCTAGAAAAGTGAATCTGTGTAATAGCAGACAAATTGTACCTTCTTCGGTTTTGTAGAGTGCTAACCTCGAAGACAAGACTCTTGTAGAGGTCAATGAAATAATTTAAAAGAAGTAAAAGTCGCTTAGTTGTGCCGGCTCTTTGTGACCCCATGGACTATACAGTCCATAAATTTCTCTAGGCCAGAATACTAGAGTGGCTAGCCTTTCCCTTCTCCAGGGGATCTTCCCAACCCAGGGATGGAACCCAGGTCTCCTGCATTACAGGCGAATGTATAGCATTGCTGATCACTTGAAAAAAGAAAAACAATTTTTTAAACTTCTTAAATGGAAATTTAACAAAATGAACTACATTGATAAGGTAGCTATTTCTCTGAATAAATTGTTATTTTGAGAAATAGATTAACGCTCTAAAAGAACTAAATACTGTGTCAGTTAATTTTTATAAATAATTACCTATTTTTATATTATGAGGAAACCTAATTTGTTACCATCTGCTTGCCATGAGATAGTACTTTTCTAGTCATTCTGTATTGAAAGAAACCAGGATTTGGAAATAAGAATTTTAGTTAATTCTTTGTGTACTTCTTAAGGTGCTCAGGAATACTATAATTAGCTGTATCAGATACTTTATTATTCTGGTATTATAGAATGAAAGGAACAGATAACTTTTCAGCCAAATAATTTTTTAAAAAGAACAAGGTTAGAAAAGTACAGTATAAAAAAAGTAATATAAAGACATTTTAAATTCTGAACATAGAGGAGGAAATTTTATTAAAGCGTGGATTAAAAAAATGTAACAAAAATTCTCTATGTAACCCAATACTCCATTTTATACTAATATACAGAAAGTAGTCACATTATAGAATGCACTTATATCATTTATAATTATTATAATTTATTACATTTGTAGTTTAGTACAGTCAAAATTTAAGTCATATTTCTCCTGTAAATCTAATTCCACCAGTAATCAAAAATTGTTGAGTTTCTACTATATTGATCTGGCACCTTGAATTATTGATAGTGTTCTTTTATCTTTACTGTTTTCTGTTTACTTGTTAGAAGTCTGCAGTTCTATATACTTGTTCATATTTCTAGAAGAAACTGGCTATAGTTTTTGGTTTTTAGACTGTAACACTTCTCTAAGTTTGTTTACTTCTCTTAAAGCAGATGAATTCTTATGAATTTGAAGTCTTTAGTGGATTTCTCATCTCTCTTCTCACCCCTGTACCCAGTATCACATTTTAATTACCTTTTTCTGATTTTTAGTTAGTCTAATTATTAGAATATTCATGTTATTATCCTGCTTTATATCTAGAGATGTTAAATGACTTAAATTCTGCATCTGCTCTTAAATATGCTCTTAAGTTAGATCTCTTTATGCAACTCCCTATTAAAACATTTGAAAGCATTGGCATAAAAACAAAATAACCATTTCTGAATATATACATCTTGATATTGCAGATGAAACAATGATTATGATGATAATATTGAGTTGACTATGCAGTTAACCAAAACTACAAATATATTCACAATATGCAAATAATATGGCTGTAAGATTAATATGGTTGAGAAATGTATGTATATGTATCTTCAGGTTAAAATATCATCAAACATTTCATTTTCCCATGAAAGCTTTTTTAAACATGTTAACAGTTGTTTCATTCAATACTTAGTTGAATTTTGTCTTGAAATTTGAAAACTGAGAAGCATGGTATTATGTATTAATAACAAGAATAAATGTTTAACAGAAGCTTATTCTGCCTATTAGGTTACATTGCTAAATTGAGAAGGAAATGTGACTTGACACATTCTTCTTGGTTGTCTGTGATCTGTGAATATATACCATCATGGAAGTAATACCACTTCTGTTTTTTCTTAAAGCAACAGACTTAAAAGGGAGCCTCATTAATATTAATAATCAAGATTTGTGACTGGTATATACAGTGAAAAAAATAAAGGCAAATGTCACATTACACTAAGCAATAACTAGATTATCTTGTTAAAATATTGGTCTTACACGTAACGTCTTCTTTGTACCCACATCTTTTTATTTATAACCTGAACTACAGATTTGGGATATAATTTTTGAAACTAACTACATTTCATGATATATAAACTGTAATGTATTTTAAGTTTAGAATTATATGTGTTTACACAGATAGGTGATTATCTTACTTTATAATGTATTTCTAGTAGCCTAACAAGCCCTTTTATTTTAGGAGGGGCTCTTGAAGATAATTAGCATATAAAGTTTCATTTCAGTGTAGCTTTAATCACTGATGTTGTTTTCTTTAGCAGATTTTTTACAAATAATAGGAGAGTCACTGTGAATCGATTTTGTCACAACAAAGTGATTCCAAAGAGATCTTTACTGAGTTTTCTTGGATCCTTGCAACAGGAACTTTTGGGGTTGATGAGGTTTGTCAGAAGACAGAAAAGATGGTGTCACTTCAGATCTGATATTCCTGGGTCTGGATTTAAAGATTATCTGTTGATGATTGATTCTTCCCCATGTCCTCTCCAAATTCAGATCTCACTTCTCCAGAGGTTTAGAAGGCCCTATTTGACCACTGCCACACAGAAAAAGACAAAACTCAAGAAAAATAATATTGCAAGTTGACTGCTCTACAAGATACAACATAAATCTTAGGTCAGAATTTCATGACTTTTGGCACCAGGCCAGCACACTGTTAATTGAACAAAAAATGAGAACAAAAGCACAGATCCTAAAACTTAGATTTAACTTCTTCCCAAATGTAATTCACTATACCCTTTAAATATAAGGTATTCTTTTCACCAATATAATTTTTCAGCTATTGGGGCAACTTTTTCTTACAAGGGCTAACAAAGAATGGGTAGGACTCATAAATATGAAACAAAGAGGAGGATAGTCAGGTAAAGTAGGGAGGAAGGGAGCAGTTAAAAAGTACTTTCCTTCAAATAAAATAATTTTACAATGTACTTGTTAATAGCAAATCTCTGAATTAAACATACATCTAACAAGTTCATGTTCTTTTTATGAGTGCCTTCAGCCATCAGACTAACATTGTTCTCTTCAAATATTGTTTTACACTCTGCAAATGAAGTACACCCACACACAAAAAGGAGTGTTCCTTCAAATTCCTGTATTCATAGCACTCCTAACCTGCCCCAATGATTCTGGGTAGAATTTTATTTTTTGCAGCAATGATTTGCCCTAATGTTGTAATAAAAGAAATTTTTTATTTTTTCCACATCAAGGAACACATAAGCATTTGAAAGAAACAATGACTTTCATAATCGAGATGTTTATATTTCTGTCATCTAAAAATGAGCTCTGCTGATTCTGCTATAAGGAATTGGTTTAAGTAGAATAAAAACAACATAGTAACTTTCTAAATAAAGCTTAACTGGGATTCATGAGATGTCTACCCATTCTTTTCTCAAATAGGTAAGTACAAAGTTATTCAAATGTTCCCACATAAAATTACTACTATTCCTGACTCATGAAGTCATGTTTTTTTACATTTTTGTCATCCTTCAGTCCTAGAGTTTCCTGTGATTTTTTACTTATTACAGTGGTGATTAGTACATTGATACATTTAATTTACAGGCAAGTACTGATTTATAATCTTCATACAGTCTTTTTCTTGCCAGCAAGTAAGATGATTAAAAAAAATTATAAATGGCTTCCTGCCCACTAGTAATCTGTGGTGGAATTTGATAGAAAAGATGAACAATTTTGTCACTAATAATGGATTAGTGACAAAAACCTTAGTGATTTGGTTCTCCTAAATATAGTAAGGGAGCAACTTAAATGAATTTAACTTCTTAATGCTAAGTCAACTAAGCATATGCATATGTTATTAAACTAGTTTAAAATTAGCATGAATTTATAAGCTGCTATTGTCATTTAGTTTATATTTACCAATATTTAGAGACACAAACATTCTAAATCCTTGCACTTTAGCCTCTTGCCAGCATATAAATTTATAAGTAGCTAAATTTCACTTGGTCTAGACTCAACCCATATGTTGGAGCTTTCCTGGTGGCTCAGTAGTAAAGAATCCTCCTGCCAATGCAAGAGACACTGCCTCAATCCCTGGTTCAGGAAGATCCCCTGGAGAAGGAAATGGCAACCCACTCCAGTATTCTTGCCTGGGAAATCCCATGGACAGAGGAGCCGGGAGGGCTACAGTCCATGGGGTCACAAAAGTCATGATTTAGGGACTAAACAGCAACAACCCTTGTTACCAAGGAATAAGTCCTTGAGTTTGATAGAAGGCAATGAAAGTGGGCCACCTAAAAGATTATATATTTTGTATGGAATCTTCACCATCTTCTAGTCTCACCTTTTAAAAAAAATAACATTTGGCAGATGGTAGATCATTAAAAGTAGTAGGCTTTGTTAAGTAACAGTAAAACCTATTGTATAGGTTTTAGAAATCAGGCAATAGATGCATGAAATTAAAATCCAATTAGATGGGGAGGGATGTTGTTTCACTTAAACCAGTTGACTATTCCATTTCTTAAAAGTTTGCTGCTAGGTTAGGGTGGATATACAATTGTTTCCTGAAATTATCTTTCATTTCTTTCACAAGTAAGATTGTAAGCTTACACTAGAAATACATACTTTTGGTAAATTGAATTACAGATGGCTAGAATAACTTGTTTTTAGACAGACTTAGATTGCTCTGTAAACTTTAATCCTTACAGAATGATAATTAGGGATTTTGTTTTGTTTTTTAGCCAAAAAATGAAGAATTTCTTATCCATATCACCTGCTAAGGCAAAAGAGGAAAACATTCTAGGGTCCTGATTTGAGGGGGGCACAATGGAGGTTTTCAAATGATTTATCACATAACCAATAAAAGGAAATGGTGACTGGTCAGAGAGGTTAAAACATAACAATCATAACAGAGGCAAAACATCACAGAGGTAGAAATATAAAGGAAAACTAAAACAAGAGTATTTAATATTCATTTCTAAAACATCATTCTGAATGATCTACTCAAAAATGTTTTGCTTCTGACTGATATATTTTCACATTATTCAATATGTTCATTTAGGTACCACTATTACCAGCTATCTTACCAGGCACAGTAGATGACAGATGATGAACAAGGAGCACAGAATCTCCTAGGAGCTCTGTCATACGTGTTACCTGAACTGAAAAGGCTTTTCTTTGTACTTCTTGGTAAAGTATGTTGCTTAATGGTTAAGTACAGGAATGTAGGAATCAAATAGGCCTAGTTTCAAATTTCAGTGCTAGTATTTAGCTTCTGTATGCTCTTAGGAAAAAGACTCAGTCTCACTGAACCTCAGTCCCCCATCTGGAAAATTATTGATAGAATACTTACTTCATAAGGCCATGACGATTCATTAAAATTACATCTGTATCAAGTGTTTAGCAGAGTACAAAGAGTGTTAATGAAATGGATGATGGGATTACTGAGAGCCCTGGGATGGGTAGTTCATAGACTTCCAAATCTGGGCCACAAATTCTAACACCAAATCTAACTTTATTTGCTTCAGTTCCCTGGCATTCATTCTATCACCTTGTTTACTGCACCTCAGGTATCAGGAGATGGGAGACATTCCACAAAGGTATGTTCCCACAGAGCCTTTTGGTATCCTGGGATCTTAGGCATTGTCAAAGCCTTCAGAGCACTTCTATCACTGAGAAGCATATGTCACAAAGGAGGTGGGGGTGGTGACAAATGATGAGCTAATCAAAGTAGATTAATGGCAAAAAAAAAAAAAGTGTAACTCAAAACCCATTTAGAATTAAATACACCAAACTACTTTATTCTCAACTATGTATGCATATACATATTCAGGTTTTTCTCTTCTGGTTGGTACTAATTTAGTGTTTTGTTAACAAGTTTTATGTTTAACTTAAACTGTTACACTGGGTCTTTAGGGAATTTTCCACAGATCTATTAAATACAGAAGTTCTTTAGTGATATATAGGAACATGTATTGTTTAACCAGAGAATGTTACAAACCACCACCAGCTTCTCTTCCCACTTTTTATAAACGTTGGAATATTATCTCACGTTTATGCATATCCTTGGCATGTTCATAACAGCTGTTTCATTAGGCATTCTGTAGCTCTAATGGAATTAATCATTATTTTAGCCTATCAAATTCTATTTTTACTCATTACACTTTTTTTTTTTTACCTCAATGTTTCTACCTGGCTCCTATTTTTGTTCTTAACCACAATACTTGTGATTTTTACTTGGTCTATAATATTTCCTTTTAATTGGTGCTGGCTGCTCTAGAAAACTATCCTTATTTTAATTCTTTAATTTTTGTATCTTGCCCTTGGAGTGCTTCTTTTTGTTTATACTCAAACTTTAAACATTAGCCATTTTACTCATGTAAGTCATTTCTCTGAATATTACTTTAAAAATACAGGATTAAGACAAATTTCTGAGTCATAATCCACTAATCTCTGAGATTCTTAGTCCTGTTTACTAAAAATTATCAACATCTGAGCTGTGCTGGAATTGGTGGCAAGATTTTTTGCTGGAGAACAAAAGGCCCTTTAAGAAAGACCATATTTGTAAGAAATAACAAGATTCCATATATACCTATCTAGATTTCCCCTTCATTTTCACATTTGGAGCCTAATCACGTCAATTACAAAGACAGTAGGAGGAGGCAACATCCACAACCTCGATTCACTGTCTTCATAGCACTGGAGGGTAAGAAGCGGTATTAAGTAGGCATGACTCTGTAGCTCCACTCCGGGAGAGGGAAGTGAGAGAAAACTGGGCTAGAGAGGTGTCAGATAGTTTTCACTCCCCCTAGTTTTAAAAGGAGGCATGTAGTCATTAAATGAACTCTTAATGAGGAACATTGTACATATACTCAAAGCAGCTTATACTGCTGTAGCTAGTTGCAAAACAAAAGGCATGTGTCCTGTGTAACACACGGGGAAAACATCCTGTGGTGTGGCTTTGTGAAACTATAAACATCTCAGTTACGTAAAATTATGTTTAATGTTTATATATATGTTTATATATTCGCTTGCTAATTGGCTGTTAGTACATTTCTAAAACTAAACCCCTTTCCCAATGGGTGTAGAAATCATTTTTTACAGAGTGGTAGTATTTAGATAGGCTTCCATTCTTTAAAGGCTTCCCAGGTGGCTCAGTGGTAAAGAATTCACCTGCCAATGCAAGAGACATGGGTTCAATCCCTGGGTCAGGAAGATCCCCTGGAAAAGGAAATGGCAACCCACCCTGGTGTTCTTGCCTGGAAAATCCCATGGACATAGGAACCTGGCTGGCTACAGTCCGTGGGGTTGCAAAAGGAGTCGAACACAACCTAGGGACTAAACAACAAACTTGTTCTTTAATGGTGGGAAAGCCATTGCAATACAGGCTTTGAAGAGGGTCATGGAAAAAAGTGGTTCCAAAGAAAGTGATGTCTGCTGCTGCTGCTGCTAAGTCGCTACTAAGATGTTATATACTTTGGAAATATGGTTTGAGATCTATTCTCTGATGGTCTCTGGATTTGTTACAGAACTTTTATCAGGTTTCTTCAGTAATGTATATACATTTTTCATTTTAAGTTGCATTTCAGATTTAATAATTTGATAAACTACTGTATCCACGAACTAAGATGAATCATTTTTCTTGCTTTTTCTGCTATACAGCTTTTTTAAAAAAATACTGATTTCTCATTTGTCTTTTTGTGTATTTCCCCCATCTCTACTTCCCATTATTTTGCTCTAATACTGTATGGCTCCTGTAGTATTTCAATTCTTACTTAACACCTCTCACCATGTCCCCACAAATCTTTGAGCACACACTGTGGTCTTCTTCTCTTTCAACTAAATCTATGCTAGTCAATATGTCTCTCAGTTCTCTTGGCAAACTTGTTCTTTTATGCAAATTGTATATAAAAATATGACTTGCATATCTTTAAAATGTGATATAAACAAAAAACAATACTGTTAAATTACTGTTCATAATCACAAAATTATACTTTTAAATATAGGAGTTATTTAAAATCCCTTTCATTATGAGAAGGGTATTACTATGCAAGTAATTTACATTAAAACACATTCTATCCAACAGATGTGTGGATTTGTGGGCTGGTTTTGCCAGTTTTAATTCACATGTAATTCATGTAGACCTCGTGTCAGCAACAACTAACAGTAATACTACTTTATCTAAAAAATGATAAACTATTTACATTTATATGTTATTATTTTATAGTCCTCAAATTTTATAGTCCTTTACAGAAAAAAAAGCATGTTGATAAAACTGTAATTTTCCATAACACATTTTCTCCAAATCTTAGTATAAAACACAAGACATGTTTTTTTTGCACACTCTACTTTTATAGAACAACCAGATTTGTGATTGATTTCTTTATTTTATTAGATTAATCAATATACATGGCAGCTTTCTCAAATCTCAAAGTTCCAAAAGTATGTCATTTTAAAGGTGAAAAATCATTTTCCTTTAGATGTCATCTTCCTAGAAAGCTATTAAAGTCTATTTATAAACAAAAATAATTGATAAACTAACACATTTTAGAAATCAAAATATTTTAAATTATTTTAAATGAATACAAGATATGCTTTTTTAATTAACTATCATAGTTAAATTTAATATCACAAAACAAAACGACTTGTCCCCACTAATTTGTCAAGTGGAGTAAAGTCATTGGGTTTTTACACTTAATATAAGTTTTAAATGTGATTATTAAATGATAATATTTTATCAATTATAGGAAATATTCATTTATAGGAATTTCCTTAGGTCCATCAATCTTTTTAGGCCAAGTTTGAGCCCATGTCAACCTTCAAGGTTAGATTCAGCACACCTAACCTGCCTACTAAGTTTTCAATTTAAGAATATGAATTTCACTGGTAAGAGGGAGATAAACAGTGGCTAAATCATTGTTCAACTTATAGGAAAAAAAAAAAGCTAAAGTAAATGGGATAGTTTTAAATAACTACTTAAAAAATATATTTTAAAAATTTAAAACAGGAATGGCCAATGATATTGGGTTTAAAATTTCACAAGGTAGCCTTAAAAAACAAAATAAAATAAAAATTGTGACATCATCACCTTATTGATTAAAAAAAAAACAACCTAAGCTTCAATAGTCACTGAAGGGGTGACAACCACTTGTAATCTACATTTAAAAGTAATTTTAATCATAGCTAAAACAAACTAAAAACAAAGAATTCTATTAAGAAATAACAAAAATGATAAACATTTAATAACACCTAAAATGTAGATACTTAAGATCCTAAACAAAAATATTAAAGGTAAAAGGGCCTTGAAAATTTTTTTCAACAATTCCATCTTATAAAATCATTTTCTAAATAGCTCATATCCTTTGCTTTGGTGTTTTGTCTCCTATCAGCTAAACATTATACAGTAGAAAATCACTTATGTTCTTTTCAAATGCTTGGCATTATAATGTGATCTCATATCTTTCCTCAAGTTAAATTTTGCTCCACATATTCCACATGTATACAGATGAATATCCATGTGCTGTTCCAACTGTTCATTATTTGGAAATATCTGAAAGCAGACCTGGCATATAGTCTCACCAGCAGATAAATGAGAAATCATATGCCGTACATGGTCATGTTTTCTGAAGTTGCCTTGATCACAAATGGAACAGACATACCTGGCCATGCCTTTGTGCATGTCATTGTGCAGGCGCAATTGACGTTCTCTTAAAAACTGCTTCCCACATGTCTGACAAACAAACTGTTTTTCCTTGGTATGAACAGTATAGTGTTCTCTTAAGTGACACCGCTGATAAAATCCTTTCCCACACAGGTTACAAAAATGCTTTCGTCTGTGATCTCTTTCATTCTCTTCCATGATGGCACTCTTAAACACATCTTGGTCTAGGCAGCTAGACATATGTTCAACCACTAGATTTTCAGTTTCAAATCGCTGGCCACAATTAGGACATCGAAAAGGACAGGCAGAATGTTTAAATAACTGCTTCTTTTGGATACTGTTTATCTGGAAATGATTGTCTCTAAAATCATCCAACATTTCAACAAACATATCCCTTATTTCTGACTGTTCATCAGGATTCTCTTCCATGTCCATCTTCTCCTCGGCATTTCCTAAACCATTCATCGTCAGATCTTGGGGCTCTCCACATCTCTGGGCATGCTCCTGAAGCTGTCTACCCTTCACAAGTATTTGTCCACATTTGCCACATGCGCAGATATTTTCGATGTGTTTGGCTAAGTAATGAGATGACAGGTCCTCTTCAGTTATTGTGAGCCCACACAGCTCACAAGAAGCATTTTCAGTATCCTCTTGTACAGGACTGCTGTTGTTCGGGGGCCTCATATTTTCTAAACCACCTCTTTCATCAGCATTTATTGACATCCGAGGTTTTAGAGTTTTCCTCCCACTTTTTTTAATACTGACATCTTCTTCAACATAGTATCTATAAAATGGCTCTTCAGCTTCATCTTCTAACTCATCATTGTCAGTGGACTCATTACAGTCTTTATCAGTAACTTTAATAATGTTAAAGTCTTTCAGTTCATCTGTAGGAATATCCTCTGGTTCCATCTTAATGATGATTCTTTTCCTCTCAGCGGCTCTGCTCTTTTCTTCACTGGCTAGTTCAGACTCCACTGTGCTACTTTTCCTGCTTCCAGTGGTTGAAGCCGAATCATCAGCAGCCTGGCTTGTGTCTCCTCTGTATTTGTCTGTCTGTGCAGAAAAGGTTTTAGAAGAATCCTTTTCACCAAATTCAGCTTTGATATTACTGTCTTTTCCATCTCGAATATCCACTAACCTATGATAGGATCTTGTGTTTTGGTATGAATGTCTGTTAGTACAGGTTAGCACATGCTCATCTAGTAATTTTTCACAGCTAAAGCCAAATCCACAACTATCACAGGTGAAACTCCGTCCAAAGCGTCGTGATACACGTTCTTTTGGAGTAGATAATTTGGACACAGAACTCTTTTTACATACATCAAATAATGGCTCAGGAAAATTACCTAATTGCAACGACTCTTCATCAGGCTCTCTATTATGTGGTGTATTCACTGTTGAACTTGGCTCTGCACACCACCTATTAGCTTCACTGCCATTTCTAGCCACAGTGTCTTCATACATTCTCACCCCAAATATCATTTTGCTGTTCTGTTTGCTAGAAGCAGAAGATGAACATTTTGAACTAGAACAATCTGCATCCTGTATGTCTTCTAAGCAGTCAGGGACATTGTACAGCTGCAGGTAGTTCATTGCCACTTTAAACTGTTCAAAACTGGAAGGAGCTGTCATAATTTTTCCTAAATACATGAACTGCAAAATGAGATCAAAACACTCAGCACTAATTTTCATGTTGCTGAGATTCAGTTGTGCAGTACTATGCTGATGGTTCATGAAAAACATTCTAAAATAGGAGCTACAAGCAGCTAGAACAGCTTTGTGTGCTTGAAAGTAAATGTCATCAATCGCAATACAACAGTCACAGAGAAAACCCCATTCCCTTTGGTTGTTTAGCTGCTGAAGGACGTAGCTGCTGTGGCTGGGCTTTGCCATCTTCTATTAATTAGAGACCTATGTAAAACAAAAACATTAAAATCAGACAAGAAATCAGAAAAGCACTTGAAAAAAAAGAGCTGTCCATTCTAACGTAGTAAAACTCAATTAATATATACCTGAATCACTTTTAAAACTTAAAGGTGAAGATACCCAGCCATTTATTCAAGCTTCTCATTTTTATTTTAAGAAATACAAGCAAAGGTATCAAAAGCAAAACCCATCATTTTGGTTTCATTACAACTCTAGGAGGAAACATGCAATTTCAAACTAAATTTGAAAGGAAAAAAGACACTAGTTTTAAAGTACTTGAAGAATACAGTGAAAGCAAGTAAAATAGCAATTTGAATTGAAAGTAATTGCCAAATATTAAAAAAAAAAAACTTCAGGTGATTGATATAAAGGAATTATTGCTCATCCTTAAGTGTGATGCAGGTATTTTGGTTGTGTTAAAAGCATCCTATCTTTTACATACACATACTGCTGTGTTTACTGATGAAATGATACATCTAAGATATGCTTGAGAATAATCCAGTGGGGTGGGTATAGGCTATAAATGATACAAGATTGGTCCTGTGGTGATAACTATCGAAGCTAGGAGGCAGACATAATTCTATTTTTGTATGTTTGAAAGTTTCCTTAGAAAAATTCTACTCACTAAAGCTTATTAGACTACATGCAAATGGTACCAAGCAAATAGGTTTGGTCAATGCCTGTCTCTTAATTTATTAGAGAAGGAGTAATTCTGTATAAAGAAACAGGGGACCTATTTGGGAAGGAGGTATCTGTCCTTAGATTGTAAATTTTTCTTCATTTTTCACTCATTAAAAAAAAGGTATACAAAAGGAACACATGCTTATTGAAAAAAATTAAAACATAAAAGTACATAAAATAAAAACACACCTTAGGTCACATACCTCTTTCCAGAGATAACCTCTCCGATTATTTATCTTCAAATTTGTTTATATGTATACCTACAGAGTCAACAGCTATTGAGTATCCACTACATGCCAGACAAATAGTTTTGCTTTGGTTTTTTTTAACTTTTTTTTTTAACCTAAATGATACTGTACTGTACATATCTTTCTGCAACTAGTTTTCTTCACTTATCATCATATAAATATTTTTAATGTACAGAGCTGATGCTGAATAAAGACAGGAGCCCTGTAAGTTCAATTATATTACAAAGCTAAAATAAGATCCAATGTTAGCCCTGATTTTTAACCTGTATAAATAAAATTTCAGTATCTATCTTCTACTTGAAAATAAGTTCCTATGCAATTTGACTGAACATAAAAAGAACAACTGAACAAGCTGTTCACAGAAATAAAACATTCATGTCTCCACACCTTTTAATCTCTGCAGTGATAATTAGAAATTATCTAAATTTACTTACTTCTACTTGCTTTTTATCTTTTTGTCACAAATCACATGTGGGTCACATACCCGTTCCCCCTACTGCCTAAAGATCACCCTGCTTGTTTTCTTCCTGCCTGAAATCAGAGTTACACAGTAGGGACATGCCCCTGGTGAAATGAAGATGGCTTATGAGACCTACTGCCATCTTTAAATTGAAATGTCTGGACCTTTTCTGTAAGCCAGATCAAGTAGTATTACAAGTAGGTATAGTATTCCAACCTTGTGTAACTTAGATATCTGTATCAGAATTGAGTCATGTTCAGTATGTAGCTATATACAAAATGCAATGTATGCTCAGGTATTTATCAGTGTGTTATTTATAACTCGAAATGCCCGATAATAAGGGAGTTGTAAGTAAACCAAGGTAAATCCACTTCCAAAAATTCACTGTCATGTGGCCTTTATGAAAATTATATTCATGAATGAAGGCTATAAAAAAATGAGAAAATTTTTCAGGATGCAAAGTCAAGTAAATAACCACAGACTATGAAGTTATATAAAAATTACAATAACATAAAACAACAAATCCTTATTTAAAGAGTTAAAACACACACTCACACACAAATATTGACCCCCTCCAAGCCCATTTTATGTAGGATAAGATTTCTAGGTCTATAGACATTTTACAGCAAGGGTCCCCAACCTCCAGGATCTAATGCCTAATGATCTGAGGTGGTAGAGCTGATGAAGTACATAATAATAAAGTGCATAATAAATGTAATGCACTTGACTCATCCCAAAACTACCCCCCTGACCCCAGACCTTGGAAAACTTGCCTTCCACGAAACCGGTCCCTGGTGCCAAAAAGATTGGGGACACCACTGTTCTACAGGATTCAGAGAGACCTTTAATGAATAAAGAGGTAGATATTATCTCACATTTTCTTCTAATAATAAGAGTTGTTAAAAAATGAAACAAAGTCATCTAGAGGATAATGACTGTCCCATCTAGAAGCAGGGAAGAAATTCTGTTGGGGACAGTACAGTGAAAAGGCTTTGGGTCAGACAGGCCTGAGTTCCAACTTAGCTTTGCCACCTTAGATGACTTGGTTGTCCTCACTGACCCCAAGTGTCCTGAACTGTCAAAGTGGGGATAATTACACCTCAAAAATCGTATCAAACATGAGGCTTCACAGGAGCCATGTGTGAAATGTTCAGTACTTGGCACGTGATAACTAATGGAAGGAATAGTGGCAGTTGTGATGGTAGTGTCGCTTCCTTAAGCACAGGAGCGAAGTCTGACTAGACAGTCTTAAAATTTCCTTCTAAATAAGAGCCCATCCGTATGAAAGCCAGCAGTTTATCTGTTAAAACTTTCAGGTTTAAATGTCTTATGCTTGAAATAATGACATTAAGAGCTTAAAAGTTCCAAAGACCTTTCTAATCTAAAGGAAAAGCAGTTTTATGGTCAGCAACCAAAATGAATGCAGCCACATAGACCAATATGATAGGCACATCTGTAGCTAGTTATAATTCACTTAAATTAGTGAACATACATTCTGTGTTAAACAAAATACTAAAACGAGAATCGACAGCATTTTAACATACATTAACTCAAAAATCTGTTGAGTATTTTGGTGTACCAGGCACTGTATAAAGTACTGAGAATCGGCAACAACATAGGTATCCTATAATCTCAAGGATACATCACTGAGGGCAACTTATTGCTCTAGATGAGTTACTTCACTCAACACATACTCACATACTATGCATGAAGGCAATGTGCTGTGATGGACAGAACAAGGGCTCAGGGTCCAACAGACCTGAGTATGAATCCCACCACCACCATGTCTCTGTATTTCCATCTTCCCCTCATACAGCTGCAAGCTGAACAAGTACCTTTTTGTCAAAAATTAACGCTAATACTACAGCTCTTAGGCTGATATAAAACTGTTGTTTGTACAACATTACAACCAAGTTCTGAGTCAAGCTGATTTTAGGGAGAGTAACCTTTACTAGCAACCATTCACACATTAGCATGAACAACTCTCTTCTTGTTACATCTCATTCAGAAAAGCTTTAAGGCAGCTTAATAACACCAAAACAAAAACAAACAGAACGGCAGGAGGTGGAATCATGGGTGAAGGATCTAAATTCCTGTGAGACTTTTAGCTTATGTCTTGAGAATAATTTTTGCATTAAAATCTTTATTTTCACTCACTTTTATTAAACAATAGTTTCACTTGGAGACTGGGGAGCGGGGGGGTAGGGAAAAAAAAAAAGTTTCACTCAAATTCCAAAAGAAGTTTGCTCTTTTTTTATATCCTTAATAATGCTACCCCCCAAAAACATAGTGAACTTTGTTACAGTAAAGCTTGTTACCTGTTTTTAATAAATGTTTAGATTTCAATTCTTGTTTTTATAATGACATTCTGTGATTGCTTTTGTTTGTATATGACTACTAGCTGCATCACTGGTAGAGCAAGTTTGTACAGCCACAAGTCAAAGGGCTAGGGCTGAGAGCAGAAACTTCAAAGTTGATCCAAAGCTGAGGGTTCTCCCAAGGCTAGAAGGAAACCCAGTGTGGATGTAGTTCTCTAGAGGAATAAGGAGTTAGGTGATGCACTGGATTTTTAAAATTTTAGTTTGAAAAAGTTTAACCAGCTTTCTCAAATTCAAAACCAGCTACCAAGCACATTAAGAATATTCAGTAATTTAGATATTCAGAGGCTTTTAGAGCTTAGAGATCTAATCTGGTCAAACAGGCTTATTTCACACAAGGACAATGATGTAGTGCTGTTAAAACAATGTATTAAGGAGGGTTAACTGTGGTAAAGTAGGAACTGGGATTCCTGACCATCCAGATGGTACTAACCACTAAACAGTGATTACTACATACTCCTTGCAGTGTGCCCTTCTGCAAAGAACAGTCAGCAAGGATTGGGCATGAGTCCTTAACATGAGATTTATTAAGATCCTTGCACAAAATACTACCCAATCTGAACTCCCATCTGTAATGTGGTTGTGTCTGTATATGTGCATCTAGTCTTATTCAGTAGATGTGTTCCCTAAATTATACTTTAAGCTATTTCAGAAAATTTCTCACTGACATAGTAAGGTTTCAGAAATACTTTTCCTTCATTGCTAAATCTCTTAAATGGAAAAAAACAGTTTTGCTTGATGTTTCTATTGCCCTGCTGCTGCTGCTAAGTCGCTTCAGTCGTGTCCGACTCTGTGCAACCCCATAGATGGCAGCCCACCAGGCTCCCCCGTCCCGGGGATTCTCCAGGCAAGAACACTGGAGTGGGTTGCCATTTCCTTCTCCAATGCGTGAAAGTGAAGTCACTCAGTTGTGTCCGACTCTTCTCGGCCCCACGGAATGCAGCCTACCACCAGGCTCCTCCGCCCATGTGATTTTCCAGGCAAGAGTACTGGAGTGGGTTGCCATTGCCTTCTCCGATAAGGCGAATCAGTCAGTTCAGTTCAGTTCAGTCGCTCAGTCGTGTCCGACCCTTTGCGACCCCATGAATTGCAGCAAGCCAGGCCTCCCTGTCCATCACCAACTCCCAGAGTTCACTGAGACTCACGTCCATCGAGTCGGTGATG
>NW_011494811.1:6942570-6952652 GCF_000754665.1 Bison bison bison
AGAGTCTTTTCCAGAGTCAACTCTTCGCATGAGGTGGCCAAAGTATTGGAGTTTCAGCTTCAGCATCAGTCCTTCCAAAGAACACCCAGGACTGATCTCCTTTAGAATGGACTGGTTGGATCTCCTTGCAGTCCAAGGGACGCTCAAGAGTCTTCTCCAACACCACAGTTCAAAAGCATCAATTCTTCAGTGCTTAGCTTTCTTCACAGTCCAACTCTCACATCCATCCACCCTCTAATCTGTGTCAATGACTTGCATTACTAAGAACACTCTTCTGAGAACCATTTACACAGCTCAGGGCTTCCCAGGTGGCTCAGTGGTAAAGAATCTTCCTGCCAATGCAGGAGAGGTGAGTTCAATCCCTGGGCTGGGAAGATCCCTGGAAAAGGAAATGACTACCTACTCTAGTCTTCTTGTCTGGAAAAATCCCATGGACAGAGAAGCCTGGGGGGCTACAGTCCACAGGGTCACAAAGAGTCAGACATGACTGAGCACACACATGCAGTTGAGTTTATAGTTCAGCATCCCAATCTCTGAACTAACAATTACCTCTGTGTCTCAAAGGTAATTGTTAAGTACATACATTCATTTCCTCATATCTATTTCTATGTCTTCTATGATAAATGTATGTATATGGATTTGACTTGAGGGCTATAGACTAGATTCTTAAGAAGCCTGAAATGTAGTGAAAGGATTCTCTTTGCTTATAAACCAGAATATCAGAATGTATTAAACACCCACCATGTTCCTAACACAGCATAAAGCACTGAGGTGGGCGGTGGAGTAGGATGGTATACAGTAGAGCTAATTACATACGAGGGATTACATTTTATTTTTTTATTTTGCTGAGCGGTGAAGCTTGTGGGATCTTAGTTCCTCAACCACAGACTGAACCCGTGGCCCTGGCAGTGAATGTGCGAGTCCTAATCACTTGACCACCAGGGAATTCCCTGAGGGATTACATTGTAAACCAAGAAACAATTTGAGAAAAATTAAATACTAAATTATATTCAATAAACCTCAGTAAGAGTTTAGAAAGAGAAAAGCATGAATTGTACTAGAACAGTGGCCTTTAGGAAGGATTTGACTAAAGTCTCCACAAGTGAGGATAAGAAAGAAAAGTAGAAAGCAAGGGGAAAGACATTTCAGATATCTGCACTGGTGTGTATGTAAACAATTGGGGAGAGGTACACATCAGCAAAAATAAAAGCTTGAAAATGTAATGGGAGGGAAGATAAATTTGTTTCACTGACCTTACTATCAAGCAGGTGTGTGTGTGTGCGTGTGTCTGTGTGTGTGTAACATATATCTGCTTAAACTGGAGCCTGGTATGTCAACAGTAAGATATATAGTATTATATATAAAACATGTATATGTGCATGTAAATATGTATATCATTTTATCATTTAATCCTAACAATCCTACAAAGTATGTTCTAAGACCCATTTCCAGATAAGAAAACAGAACACAATGTTCTATAACCTTCCTAAGGCCACAGAGTACTTGGTGAGATTAGAACACAAGCAATATGACTTTTCAGCTTGAGATCAAAGCCTTAATGACTTTGCCGCCTATAAAAATAAGGTCACCTTGGCAAAGTTCTTCCTAGAATACCATTTTCCAGGGTATACAGTGCTCCAATCTCTAAATTTAACCTCAGTAAAATTCTTTAGGTTTTCTCCTTGAGATTTCTAGGAAGAACTGGTTATACAGGTTTGTTCCCTAAAGAGAACACATTTTAATTCAAGGTGCTGAAATTGGACAGTCATCATCAAGTTTAGAAAATTTTATTCACTTTTTAGAATAGGCATCCTGACTGATTATTAGACTGCAAATTCAGTACTTAGTACAGGAAGTTCTGAAATTTTACTGGGTTATGCTCCAAAGCTTTAAGTTATTTGGAACTTAAAACATATTCCCATTGAAACAAAGCTATAAATGGTGGCTCCATTCTGTCCTCACACCATAAAGTCTTTAAAAACCCCAATGAGGCTGTGTATTAATTTGTCCTAACTGTGCTGTGCTGTGCAGTGCATGCCGTGCTAAGTCAATTCAGTCGTGATTCACTCTCTGTGACCCTATGGACTGTAGTCCACCAGGCTCCTCTGTCCACTCGATTCTCCAGGCAAGACCACTGGAGTGGGTTGCCGTGCCCAACTCCAACGGATCTTCCCCACCCAGGGATCGAACCTGTGTCTCTTAAGTCTCCTGCATTAGTAGGCAGGTTCTTTACCACTAGCGCCAACTGTTCTGTAGTAGTATTAATACTTGCACCTTTAGCACTAACAGAGAGACTATACAGCAATGCCTACTACACTCAGCTCTCCAAGACCGGGACAAGACTTAATGGACTTTGTGTTCCCTGTGCCTAGCACGATTCCCATGGAGTTGGCACTTAATGCATGCTTGTTAAATGAACATATTAAATAAGACCCCAGGGAGCAGACATTGATAGATTTGAATACCAGCTCTACTACTTACCCAACTACAAATTTTCTTCACCTCTCTGAGCCTGCTTTCTCAACTGTAAAATAGAGATAACCATACTCCTCATGTAACTCTTATATAAACCAGAGATGAAAACTGTCTTTCTAATCCAAGAGCAACAGAATTTTTCTTAAACATTAATGTCATCATTGTGAACAAAATTCACAGAATTTTACCAAGTGATCAAGTTCAACCTGCTGCTTTATAGATGAGAAAACAAACAGGCCCTGAGAAATTAAGTCATACTCAAAGTCCTATCTAATTTTTTAGATGACAGGACAGGACCTTGGTCTCTTTCATTCTGGTCTGGGGCTCCTCCTCCAATTCCAACAGCTGCCCCACATACAGCAACACCTGGCTGGCTACTAGCTCCTCTGCACCAGTTTTGTTTTTCTGAAAAATAGGAACTGTTCAAATTTGCAAGGGTTGTTCACACCTACACAAAACAGCCTGAGGCTGTTATACTTTTGGAGAGTGTAGTTTGTGGGGTGGTTAGTATTCTTCTGTCTCCTTACTTGTCCAGGCCAACTGCTGTCACTTCTAAAAGGTCTGCTGATCTCCTGTAGCCTACTACTTCTGTTATGGGTTATGAAATTCAACAAAAACTCATTGAAACTGAGTCTACATAAATAATTTAATTTTCTGTGAGGACCTAGGGAAGTGTTTTATGAGTATGATAAGGTTTTAATTCATGCACTTTGTTTAACCTATCTTAATTTTTGATAGGCAACAAACTGCCTTACTCTTTGCTGAGGTTGTCAACCAAATAACTTCTGAATAACTGAGGTTATATGAAGGTTATATGAGGTTACTGAAGTCAAGGTGCTAGGTCTAGGAAATGAATTTATTCACACAGAATGCAAAGGAAACATAGTGACTCCTGAAATATTCTCTCTCTCCAGGAGAAAAGCATTTAATTCAGTCTTCATTTTGATCTGTTCATCCTGAGGAGGCAACATGGCATCTACTGACCACCAGAGGGCACTGGGTGAACAGCAGGCTTGTCTCAGTAAAAGGCAGCTTCACCAGGAAGTCCCTTTTTGCACGTGGCATTCATATTCTTAGGGTTCATTCTGTGGAACCCTATTCTTCAACATACTCACTCTGTGACTTTGTCTGGGACCCACCTAAAATTGCTCTTCCCCCACCTCCATCATGCACTAACCACCCAGGATACTTGTGAGTCACCTAGGACTTCTGCCTCACAGTTAACTAAGTCTTGCCAATTTTCTCACTAAATATTTCTCAAATTTGCCCCTCTATCCCATCCTTACTTTTCCTGTCCTTTGAGGCATCTATCTTTACTTCTAAATTATTACAATAGGCTCCTTAACTGGTCCCTCATATCTATCCTTCACCCTCAGATGATTCATAAAGAACAAAAATCAGACCCTGTCATTCTGCTTCTCTGAGTCCTTTCACATACCCTCAGATTGAAATGCAAACTCCTTAAGGAAAGCATACAAAAGCCCTTCCGGTCCACCCATCTAGTCTCCTATGTGGTTACTGCTTCAAACTTCAGACAAGCAGCATCAAACTGCTTGCCACCTCCCCCATCCTCCAACTCCATATACTTCATGTATTTCTTATCTCCATTTTGATTCATGCTAACTGGTTTTTAGCTGTTTTCAGCTAACTGTCTGAACCCACCACGTATCTTTTAAGAATCAATCACCTTCTCCAGAAAGTATTCTGTAAGACCTCCCTCTCCCACTGATTTAGGTTTTGATATTACTGTGTATTATCTCCTTATTTTGCACTATGCTATTTTTTAAATCATCAGAACAGCAACATAAAGCAGATGTTAATGCACAGACTAACCAGACTGCCTGGATTCAAATTCTGGCTCTGTCACTTAGTAGATGTATGAACTCAAGCAGGTTACATCTAAACTGTGCCTCAATTCTCTCATCTGAGAATGGGGATGATAATCCTCCCTAGGGCTTCCCTGGTGGCTCTGGTAGTAAAGAATTTGCCAGCAATGCAGGAGACCTGGGTTCGATCCCTAGGTTGGGAAGATCCCCTGGAGAAGGGAATGACAACCCACTCCAGTATTCTTGGCTGGAGAATTCCATGGACAAAGGAGCAAGGAGGGCCACAGTCCATGGGGTTACAAAGAACTGGATACAGCTGAGCAACTAACACACAATCTTCCCTAGGGTTTAGGGTTACTATAAGGAGGTGTGTCATGGAGCAACTGCTAAATAAGAATCAATTGCCACAATTATCCATATGTTGCCACAATTATCCATATGTTGGTCTCCCAACTAGACTGTGAGCAACTTGAAGGCCAGGACTTTGGCTTGTTCAATTCTCTGCAGCATGGTGTGTACCCAGTAAATGTTGCTGAATGAAAACTGGTCAGGCAGCTCTAAGATGATGGGAGGGACTATCTAGCTTCCTTCTTTCTGAAGAAGGCAAGTCCACATACATTTTTTAATTGTATTGTTTTCAATTGTGTAGCTCCAAGTGTTAAATTTTTAATTCTAACCAAAATCCTGAAAACTTCACACACCTTGAAACCAATAAAAAGAGTATCATAAAAAGTATGTTCAGGGGCTTCCCTGGTGGCTCAGTAGTAAGGAATCTGCCTGCCAGTGCAGGAGACTGGTTCAAACCCTGATCTGGGAAGATCCCACATGCTGCAGAGCAACTACGACCAAGTGCCACAACTATTGAGACTGTGCTCTAGAGCCCAGGAGCTGTAACTACTGAGCGCACGTGTCCTAGAGCCTGTGCTCCAGAACACGAGCAACCAGCCCAATGAGGAGCCCGTGCACCACTACCAGATAGGAGCCCCTGCTTGCCACAACTAGAAAAGAGCCTGTGCAGCAGTGAAGACCCAACACAGCCAAAAATAAATGAATCATTACAAACAACAACAAAAAGCACCTGGCCTCCAGAATGTTGAAAAAATTAAAGTAAAAAAAAAAAAAAGTTATGTTCATTCTAAGAAGCTTAACTCCATTTTTAAGTCTTAAGTCTATTTAATATTTCCCCTCATCTCAAACTAACTGACACAGCAAACACCTTTGTGCTTTCATACAAATAACATATCATTCAAACTGGGATGCTCTATCACCACACTCAATGGCAGGGATTATGATGTGGTTCCCCTGCTTCACTGTAGGCTCCCTGAGATCAGGGCACTATCTTAGTCATCTCTGTGTCCCAAGCCTCTAACAGTTGCCTGACATTTAGTTGGTATTTGATCAGTTTTTGAATGAATAAGTGTTGAAGAAGGCAAGTTTTATTTTGCTTATGAACTTTTTACATTATTTCAATTATGGCTACTTTTATATAATAGTCAAAAATTAATGTGATTTCCCATACAACTGATTTTTACAACAACCCTGAGGTAGGTATTTTTACTATCCTCATTTTGTGAAATGAAGAAACAGGTTCAGTGGTTGATACTTAAGTGCTCATCTTATAAGATGGGACTCAAACTCTGACTCTTGATTCAGAGCCCTAAGTTTCAGTGTTTGCAGCCAGAAAACACTCTTTCTGGCAATGACTATTAACTGAAGTGTCCCTTTGGACATTCTAAGCCTCCCAGAGTCACCCCATTCTTATAAAGCCCCATACTGCAGGCAGAATGCCCTACTCTCCCCATTTCCTCTTCCATCTGCTGACTCCCACCGCCCATCAAAGGAAGCCCTCCTCTAATACAAAAGATTTAAAGTGAGGATGGAGCTCTTCAATTATCTCTAAAAATGATCACATCTCAAACAGACAACAGAAAATCTGGTTGGAGATTTAATTCTTTTAATTTTCCAATTTTATTTTGAAAGTGATTTTAAATTCAAATCACAGAAAAACAAAACAAACAACAAAAAAACTCATGTCCTCAACACTATCAACCAATGTTGTTATTTAACTTCTATGTACTATTTCAGCAATTTGTTTTCAGAATATCAGCTACTTCACAGTTTACTCTTCTTGAAAATACCAGGCTAAGAAATGAGTGATTCTGTACTCTTAAGACTTCTTATATGTGCCACAATATGAGTATACTTAGAAATCTAACTTAAATATGTACTATCTCCTTCTAGGCCACATCTGAAACCCACAGTCATTAATCTTCTTCTTTTCTCTAGTTTCCTTTCCTTGATGTTTGCCATGTTACCTCTGGATACAGATCCAGAGGGACCTCTCACCCTGTATCAGCACAGTGATATCCTGGCAGTGGTCTTAATGATAAGTATAACTATTCCTCCCCAACTATAAATTATGAAACTCTTTACAAATGTGAGGGTTTGGTTTTGCTTTAATGAGTTTGGCCAGTATAAATCAACCCATCAAAGGCTTGACACCAACATTAACATTAAAGTGTGAGAACTAGCCTGCCAAGCTACAGTAAGTACTTCATAAGGACAAACCTAAAATAGCAGCCCTGTTATATTTAAACTCTCGTGTCTGTTACTTAATCATAGAATTTTAAATCACTCTAATGCAAAACTTTCCCTTTTTCTCTACCTCGCCAATTCTCACCAACCAGAATAGTGAACAGACAGCATGAGTTCATGAGTCCATGAATCATCACGGCTGTCCCTAGCCAGGGTGAGGTGCACACAGCAGCACAGTATGACCAAATGTTGCCCTCTCCCATTTTAAACAAGGAATTGACCGTTAACAGTGATTATGTCTAAGGAGTGGGAGTCAAACTTACTTTCATTTTTGTTTTTTATGTACTTTGGTATAGGTTGAATTTTTATAAAGAAAATGAATTTTATATTAAAAAACATTTCTATTCTGAGGAAAAAAAAAAGACATGAATCCCTTTTAATTTGGTTCCCATAAGAGTATTAGAATAATTTCAATTTTTACGGTAAGAGATAACAGCACAAGAAAAGTGTCAGGAGACAAGATCCTACAGGGACCAAAGTGACCTCTCAAGCAAATTTTTGTTTTCAAATGTATCTCAATTTTTTGGGGCAGAAAGAAAGACAACAGTTTGTAGCTTAAAAATTAAATTTATGGAAAATTTTCTGTATTTTTAATCTCAAATGGTTCTCTCTCCCCTTTGGACCAGAGCTTAATAGCAAAGGCTTAGCACTTCTCTTGGATGGAGGAGAGGCCTGAAAGCAGGCACTTCTTTTCTCTTGCATATTAGAATGGTTATTCTGCAAGGCACAAAGAGATACCCTTAAAAAGCTCCATGAACTATATCTTCCCCAGAGCCTGGCAAAAGAGAATGAGGAAACAGTACAAAAATTTAGCTGCATTAAAGTGAAATAAAACACAAGGTCAAGAGCAAGTGTCTGAGACTGCTCTGCCCTGCTAGGGTCCTGGTTAAATATGATTTCTCTTTGACAACGATGCATCAGGGCTCCCCCTTGCCTCCAATTTATGCCATACTGGGGTACGAAGAATAGAAAGGCTTCAGTAAGATTGCTTAACTCGAGCAGTTGTTATTCTATACCATGAAAATCTGGTTGTAATAGAGAAACCTGCTTTTAAAATGAATATAAGATGCTGATTGAGGGTTCTACTTGCAGACTATCATTATTTTATCAATCTCTGGGAAAGTATTTCCCCATCACTACGGTTCAATTTTTTTCTGTTTAAGATAAGAAAACCCCATCTAGCTTCTTCCAAACCCATTCAGGTATTTCTGAGACTTTATATCTAGCAAGTGACTCAAAAGTTTTGAGGTTCTGATGGCCAGCCATCATTCAAGCTTCATCGTTTTGTATTCCAAATCTCATCATATCCATTTGAAATGACAAAATTTCCTAATTTCAAAGAAAAATGTGATTGCTTAGTAGTTATCATGAGAACGGCATCCTTCACCAAATCTGCTCTGGAGTGCCTTGAACTTGAGCTCAAACGACTGATTCTAAGTCTCAAAGAGCCTGGGACCACATCTTGGGATCGAGTGTCAAAGGGGAAATATTTCGTTGCTGGCATAGTTTTCCTGACGTGATACATATTGCATGGGAATACACTTAGGCCAGTAAAGAACCTGCGCGTGCATACCAGTTTGATTTAGAAATATTATTACATACAAACGCCGTACTGTCCCCAGAAAACATCAAGGACTTTCATCAACATCTCCCTGACGCTCCCAGCTTGGAAAATGTCATGTCAGCCTTTCAGATCACGCAGATGCGCTACTTAGGTACGAAGGGAGACGGGGTGAGTGGCTGAGCTCAGACCCAAACCTACATATTTTAGTGTTAACTGCTCCCAATCTACATCCAACATATTTACCGAACACTAACAGAACTCTAGTAAGCGCCCACCACTGGAAAGGAAAGCACTTTCTTCCCAGGAAACGGATCTTTCCACTAAAAATCCCCAAACCCGAGACCTACCACTTTTTACTGAACAAAACAGCGAGTGTGACGGCAAGAGGGGGTGGGAAAAAGCGTGGCAAGAATTTGCACGGCTCTTACGCCTCCTCCCTCGGAGCGCGCCCAAGTCTGCGGCCTCGGGCTCCGGGACACTTCCCCTCCCACCCGCCAAGGAGCCGCGGCTGTAAGTTGAGAGAAGCGGGCTCTGGGCACGTCAATCAACGGGCTCCTCCCGCCTCCCGTCTACACCTCCCCTCCCCTCCCCCCTCAAAAAAAGCAGAGAAAGAAAGGGAAAAGAAGGTAACTAATTTGGGAACTAGTCTCCGTGGGGGCTTCGCCTCCGACCCAGGGAGGCCGCACGTCCCCGACTGGGCGCGCTGGCGCGCTGGCGGGCGGCGGGATCAAGCAGGCGGCCCGGCAGTCACCCGTCACCGGGTCCTCGCCGTGCGCCCGCGGCGCTCCGGCTCCCCGCACGGGTCGGCGCCGCTCGGGTCCCGCACTCCACTGAGCCCGCCGCCCGCCGCCCTGCAGCCCGGGCCAAAGTTGCGCAAATAGCCCCATAACTGGCAAATACTCACCGGCCGCAGCAGGAACCGGGGCTGCGGAGATTTTAGGGAGTTTAAGGCAAATCGGCAGCGGGAAAGGCGGGCGGAGGCGAAGGGGCCGAGAGCTGCAGTGGCGGCGGCGCGCGGCGCTCGGGCTGGGCTGCGCGGAGAGGCTCTGGCTCTGCCAGGGACTGCGCTGCAACAAAGGACTTCCGCTGCCGCACAGCCGCGCCTGCTGCACCGCACTGAGCCGGCCCCGCTTACGCGGCGACTCCGGGTCTGCCCACCAGTTCGCTGCGGCGTCCGCCAGCCTTCCCCTCCCTCTCGACCGCCCACCCACTCCGCCGCTGGCTGCTAGGGGCACCCGCGGTCGCCTGTTTGTTGCAACAAGTTTCTGCGTCGGGCTCCGAGGAGGCTGGCGCAACCCGCACCGCGGGGGCCGGCGCGGCGGCGGCCTGACCACCCCTCTCGCCCCTTTCCCAAGGGTAGGCTTGGGACCTCCTCCTCCTCCTGTTTGCACAGCTGGATGGGACTGGGCTCCTCCCGGCTCCCCAAGGGCAGGCTGCTGCTTTCCCACTCCGTCCAGATGTCAGAGCCCGGCCCCAGAGGGCCCAGCAGCTGGGACCCTCCCTCACAGTACGTTTCTAGCGTTTGGGGGGCGCCGGAACCCTCGTCCAGTCCCGTGCGCTACCGGTCGGTTCAGGGTCGCCCATTCCCCGCACCTCCCCCCCGCTTGCCTTCCGGGGGCCTG
>NW_011494811.1:6952752-7005251 GCF_000754665.1 Bison bison bison
CCGCGCCCTCACTCCTCTTCCCGCGAAGACGCGGGTGCACCCTTTCCCGCCCCCATCTCTGAATTGAGGTGGTGCCTGTGTTTTTGCACACCCTGGGGAAAGTCCCCGGGTCACGCGGTTGTGTGTGGGGGAGCCTGTGACGCTCAGGTTGGTCTCCACGCTTCCGCCTACAGAGTCACGACTAGCAACCGTGGTGAAGGCACCCGGAGAGCGGGCCGACCCCCGCCAAGCCAGTTGAGCTGGCGGGCGAGCGGGCGGGACGGCGCGCACGTATGCACGCACGCACGCACACTTCGGCCCCCGCGCCTCTGGTTCCTCAGCTACAAGGGGCGCGGTCACGTGGGGCCCTTCGCCGGGCGGCTGGCGCGGGAAGCCGCGCGAGAGCGGGCCGCGGGGTGCGTGAGCCGGCGCCGCCGCGTGACGTACGCGGCGCGGGAGGCGCCCCTCCCGCACGGAGAAGTCGGCCGCCTGCCTGCCGCGGCGGCCTCTGGGTAAGCGACGCGGCCCGGCCCCTGTGGGCTGCCCCGGGCTCAGTCCCTCCCGCCGCGAGCCGCCTGGGGCGGCGGCCTGCAGCTGCGCCGGTCGCGGGACAGATGCAAGTAGCTGGGGAGATGGGTGTTTCTGGTCCGTTTGAGATGTCAATCAGGGCACTGGAGGAAAATGGCAACCGTCAGTGAAAGCTGGGCGGAGGATGTCCAGAGCGGCCTTTGCCCACACCACCCGGCCGCCGGGCCCGACGCAGGCCGGGACTGGGCTCCGGGGCGCTTCAAAGGGACGGAGACCTTCCGCCTGGGGGTCCCGGGGCGACTTGGCGCGGGAAGCCCCTACGGGCCTGCGGCATTCCCCAGGCTGCTGCACCCTCGACCCCTCTCGCCAGTGGGCGGGTCTCCAGGTGCCACTTGCGGAATGCTTCAGGCACTGTCCTGCGTCTCCCCTCCACAGCCCCGTTTGTGATTACCCCGTCTCTAGGGCAAGAATTCCCCCTCATCTCCATAATTCTTTTTTCAGATTATTTTAATCTCATTCTAAGTCAGTTTTTCTTTTTAAAGCCTGCTCCATCTATCGCTGACTTCTTCAGCACTATTTGGAGAAATCAAGCCGATGTCAAATTGCTTAGGCAGCGCCTAGCGCCGTACCTGGAAATTGACAGCAGCTAACATGTTTCAGGCAATGGCACCCCACTCCAGTACTCTTGCCTGGAAAATCCATGGACGGAGGAGCCTGGTAGGCTGCAGTCCATGGGGTCGCTAAGAGTCGGACACGTCTGAGCGACTTCACTTTCACTTTTCTCTTTCATTTGTTGGAGAAGGCAATGGCAACCCACTCCAGTATTCTTGCCTGGAGAATCCCAGGGACAGCGGAGCCTGGTGGGCTTCCGTCTGTGGGGTCGCACAGAGTCGGACACGACTGAAGCGACTTAGCAGCAGCAGCAGCAGCAGCAGCAACATGTTTGATAAATTAACGCCCCGGTTCCCCCAGTGGCATGCATTCTCTTGAGACTCCTCTTTGGCAAAGCTGTTATTCTCACAGGATTTTGTGAAGTATGTAAAGTACACCTTAGAATAACAAGTCTTAAAGCCGAAAGGGGCCTAATAGAAAATGCAGTTCATCCCTCTCATTTTACAGGTGAGGACACCAGGCCAAAAGACTGGCTTGATCGAAGTCCTATACCTCTTCAATAACTAGATTCCAGGGCTCTAGATGTCTTGGTCTTCACAGTCCTCACCACACCAGGAGTACGATGCCTATTTAACCCACTCACTGTAGAGACTTATATGCTAGAGGTGATTATACTTGATTCCGATTATTGAGAAATCAGACTTGGCTAGTGTGATGACTCTGGCATCTTAAGGAATGTGGTTGGCACTATTTCTAGGTGGAATAGACTGCCTATTAATGTACTTTGAGCTCAAAGCTCCTCCCCCTCCCCCACACAAAAACATTGAGCTCTATTTTCTGCAAGAATAACCAAGATGTGCAGCATTAGTTGCTTCCTTGGGTAAAGGCACCAGAGATCACTTTGGCAATCTGAATGTGCTTTAATTCAGAGTGAACTATTAATCCATTATCAGACGTCAGCTCTCTAATAGGGAACAAAACAGTGATGGGATAGGAAGCAGAATAGATGAGTTCTGATGGCTGGGAGGTTTTCAGGAACCAATAGAACATCACAGGGATAGTCAGCAAGAAGACAGGAGGGGACCGCACATAACTTGCTACACCTTTTCTCCCAGCGCAGCTCTGAATGTCTTATTTGGAGGTAGCAGAGATGGATTTGGTCCTTGTTTATTGAGTAAACAGCCCAACAGCAACCTGCAGTGGTCCGCTGCTCTTTCATAGATGAATTATGAATACTTAGCAAAATGGAGGTCGTATTGTCTCCCATCTTACAAGCAAGGAAACAGGCTCAGAAAGGTTTACCTGGCTTCAATGATGCTGTCATTTGCAGTAGAATTCAAGGCTAAATCACTTTATCGCCCAAGTTTGGTCAGTGCTCTTTTGCATTAGATCTTGCTACCACTTCAAGCCAGGAAGGGGATGAGTGAATCGCCTGTGGCTGATTTATTGGCGCCTGTGGTTGCCCAGAGAGGCTGAGCAGGACTTTCAGCTGCCCTCTATGCCTTAGAAAGTAGAGCTGTGTGCTTCCACCCTATCTCCTGAGGGGAGTGCGGAGGAGCCAGGCTGTCTAGCTGGGGAGGAGGGGCCCAAGTGCCTTGGCCATAAATTATCCTGGTCAGGGCTGTGCTGGGAAGTGTTGCATAATGCCCTCCCCAACACTGAACCAAAGTGATTTATTTACTATGGTCCGTAGATGGTGCTTGACCATCTTGTTAAAGAAAAACTTGTACATTTTAGTAATAAAGGCCAGAAAAGAGTTGGGGGTTTTATATTATTGCAGGTTTTTTCCTTGTCTTAAAAAGCAGTGCAGGTGCTCTTATCTTGATAAATTATAGAGTACTTCTATACCACTTCCTGTGCCCCCTTTCTGCTTATTTATTCCAAATTGCATGTGAACTTCAGTCTCTTGAGAAAAGAATGCTAAGAAAAATACTGTTCCAGTTTATAGTTACGAGCACAGGCTGTGGAGTCAAATATAGCTTTTGATCCCCACTTTGTACTATTTGCTTGTTGTATGTCCTAAGCCTAGGTTTTTTCTTATCTGTAAAGTGGAAATAGAAATAATACATATAGTCATGGTGTGGATTAAAAGAGATAGTGTACATACAGCATTTAGCACAAGGCCTTAAACATACTATTTACTCTATAATAATAGCTATTAATAACTGTAACAACATTTCTTCTAGGCTAGAAAAGATATTGCTGCTTGAATTTGCTTAGGGAGAGTGGAGGAAGAGGAAAGAAAGTGTTTGAAGCAAACAGTAGTTTCAGGATTATTGGTTGAATTTATTAACACATCTGCTTTCCTTTTCTAGCAGGGTTTTTTTTTTTTTTTCTTTTTTAATCTTACCTGGAGAAAATGTGTTTATAGTGTTAAGTTAGTTATTTTTGAATATTTTTCAATTCATTATTTCCCTGGTTACAAGTCAATCATACAATGGCTCTTTAATTCCTCCTGAGAAATCCTAGGCACTTTAAGCAAAGGGTTTCATTAACGCATGTGGATAATGTGTGTGTGGAACATTGCGTGGTAGAGGAAGCGTTGGTTCGCCTATATTCAGAAGTTATAATCATTCTTGTTTGTACTGTGTTCCAGGTCTGTACCAGCGTTGTTGTTTTCCAGTTTTCTCCAGCTTTTTCTTTCAGAAATGCAGGCTTCATTTTTTTTTTTAGTGGACCAAGAGGAAACTTTTCCTTTACAGGGTTCTGATATTTTTAAGATCCAGGAGCAGTTTGCACTCACCGGTGTTAGCTTTCACGTTTGCCTGGCATTGCGGCTTTATCAGGCATCCCACGCGTTGGTTAGATGGGGGTAGAGATGTAGAAGGCTGGCTGTGTCTACCAACAGGCAGCAGGCCCCAAACTAACGTTTCCCCTGTTCCGTTAAAGGTTTCTAGAGCTTAACTGCTCTTCCTGTACCATCTACTGCGTCTGCTCCTTGCCCTCTTCTCTTACATTCTCAGGGAGATTTTCATTAGCAAATGCCTAGAATTACTGCAGGGTTTACCTCACACAATAATTTTCAGATTTTGAAATTTCCCTGTCATTTTCAGATACTGTAAAAATAGATATAATAGTGTCTGAGAGAGTAAATATACCTCTTTTTCCTAAGTAGTTTTAAAAAAGAAGTTTGAAAATGATGTGTTCTTCATCTGCCCCCAAGACCCATACTACTTTGGGAATATGTGTTTCTTGATCTGGCAAATTTTTAGTTTACAGTTAAAATTAGAATTACAGTGGTTGATTTTGGTTCATTTAATGTAATTCGTATAATTCCCACATTTTAAGCCCTTCTTGTGAAATAGCTTTTCTCTGTAATTTTAGTGTGTGAAATAGTCTCTTGGATTTCCTGGGTCCCTTGTTCTTCTAATGCAGTGGTTCTTAATTGAGGCATTATATTAGAATCACCTGTATGTTAGTCACTCAGTCGTGTCCAGCTCTTTGTTACCCCACGGGCTGTAGCCTGCCAGGCTCCCCTGTCCGTGAAATTCTCCAGGCAAGAGATACTGGAGTGGGTTGCTGTTACCTTCTCCAGGAATCACCTGAGGAGGCTAAAAAAGGCTCTGTGCCTCACCCTCAGCAGTTCTGTTTGGGTTAATCTGGAGTAGGACTCAGACATCAGTACAGCTCTGCATAGAAAGTTTTACAATGCAGTTAGAGCCACTATTCTGGGGTAAAATGATTTCTGCAAACATTCTTTCTCTTGGTTATAAAACATTACACTGCCACAATCATGTGAAGGTAAATTAAAAAGTTAAAATCATTGTATAAAGTCTTAGTAAGTAGCACTTTGGATATTTCTGCTTTTACCTTTGTATTTATAGCCATGAGTAAGTATCTCAAAAAAGCTGTACACATTCCTAGGCCAACTTTCCTGTCTCTGTGTCTTAATAATTAATAATAAAGTTACACTGGTAGAAACCACAAAGAAAATAAGTGTTTTCCAGAGAAACAGATGTCTTACTCCTTTTGTTTATTCTTTTATTAAAGAGTCTTATAGCCTGCCAGAATGAAAACTTGCATATTGTAGGACATTATTCTGGCTGTCATAGGTCTGAGAGTCCAGATCTGAGAGTCCAGTCTGTCTATTATAAAATATTTTTTTTAGTAAATTCAAAGATGTTGGATATCAAGCTAACGTTGAAACTGTTCTAGCTTACTTAGATTGAGCTAATCCAGAGTTATTACAGTCTAGTAAGTAAACATTTTTTTGTAGTCTCTTAAATATCAGTGCTATTATTATAAATATCGCTTAGGTAACAGATAAACCATTTTAAGATGTAGTAGCATTACATTTGGCTATGCATTTGTAAATATAATGGTAAGTTATTTTATTGCCACCTCTCACGTTTTAAATCTCCACGAAAATTTCTCACATGTAACTTCTAAGATGTTTCTGTACACATAGGAAACTTTGACTCTTCCACATACTAAAGAAAATCAAATAAGTAGGCCAAAAATGATGAACAAAGGCTATATTAAAAGCCTCTCTAATAATTTGTAAAGTGAGTTGTATTGGAAAACGTCCTGAATTAACTATGTGATGTTTTGGTTCTATTAACATGAGGTAAAGTCTGGTTGTGCTGCCTTAAAACATGAAATGTCTATAATGCAAACAAGTTTGAATGAACTTATATATATATATATATATATGACTTTATTTAACATATTTGAGTTTATTTCATTTTATAAACTTGAAACATTTATCCCCTTATTTGATTCAATATATTTGCAAAATCTGCCATCAGTATATATGTTGATAGTTCTAGATGGGGATTTTGAAGAAAGGGTACTGAGTTTGAGGTCAGACTTGAAGTTCTGCCAGTACCATTTAACAGGTAGTTATCTGATTTTGGTTACCTTTCCTGCCTTCTCTGAGCTTATGGTTTCTTAACCTGAAAATGGAAATAATACAGGATCTGCTTTAGTACCTCACAGAATCAAAAAAAGATAGTGTAGGAGAGAGGTTCTCAAAGTGTGGTCCATGGACACCTTGAAGTTTCCTGAATTTCTTTCAGTGGTTTACAAGTATCTCGCTTTTGCCAAGGCAATTTCTCTTAATACATTTGAACCAAAACATCATGTGGCAATAGATTGATTGAAAAGGCAGAGAAAAGAACCCAGCTATAGTTTTTAAAGCCAGGTATTAAAGAAGATTGCAAAATATAAGTGCCACCCTTCACAGTAGATAAGAATCTACCTACCTAGTACAGGGGACACAGGTTCAATCCCTAGTCTTGGAAGATTCCACGTGCTGCAGAGCATCTAAGCCCACAGGCCGCCAACTACTAAACCCATGCTCTAGAGCCCTTAAGCCGCAACTACTGAGACTGTGCCACAACTACTGAAGCCCACATGCCCCAGAGCCCACGAGCTGCAACTTCTGAGCCCACATGCTGCAAATACTGAAGCCCAAGTGCCTGGAGTCTGTGTTCCGCAACAAGAGAAGCCCACGCACCGCAACGAAGAGTAGCCCCAGCCTGCCGCAACTAGGGAAAGCCCACACACGTACACAGAAAGCAGTGAAGACCCAGTGCAGCCAAAAATAAGTATTTAAAAACCGATGCCACCCATCTCACTTAAAAGAGTTATGTTTGAGAATGTATGTATTACTTATATTAATATGTAATGGGTTTATTGTTATTTCAAACATTAAAATTTAAAAAATTTCTCATTCTAATTCTGAATATGATAGTGATGAACATAACCCACATAACAGCCCTTAGTACTTTTCTTAAGAGTGTAGATGGATCTGAAGAACAAAACTTTTTAGAACAGCTAATAAAGGGTAATGACTGAGTAGTTCTGTCAGGAAAATTCTGCAAGTGAAAATTGTAAAGTTGAAAAAAAGTTTGAAAACGACTATATGGCATTACAGAGCGACAAAAAAGCAAGCAGAAACTGGAATGAGGTCTATACTTGGAAGAATGGAACCGTTGTGAATAATTTTCCATTTTTATGGCTTTTAGCCTGAGAAAGGCCCGAGTTGGGGACATGAGGACATGCCTAAAACTGTGATAGTAATCTGTAGTCTTACTTGCTTGAAGAAAAGAGGACAGAGTTCAGAGTGACCACATAGGTAGAAAGTAGGGAGGAAAATCCTAGAAAGGTTGTCGAGGGGACCCCCAAATAATGTGTATAAACTCAGCTTAAATCTCTTGCCAACCCTGAAATGTATATGTGTGTTGAGCAGCCTCCAAACAGCACACCTAACACAGAAAAAACCCCAAACCATAGTGGAGGCAGAACTTGGGAGTTTAAGTTCAGCCTAGTTAATTTGCAAAAACAAAACAAAAAAACATTGGTGCTGTTGGGAAGAATATTGTAGTACCTAGAGTCTTTAGTAATAACAGTGTCTAAGATATTATCCAAGATGATGAGACACATGAAGAAACAGGAAACCATCATCCTAATTGAGATTGACCCCAAGATGACCCAGAGGTTGGATTTAGCTGAGAAGATTGAAAGCAACTACTGTAACTGCTGAAGGATATAAAGGAAAATAAGGTCATAATATGTGAATAAACTGGAAATCTCAGCAGAGAAATAGAAACTTAGAAAAAAATGAGATGAAAATTTTAGTCCTGAAACTATATCTGAGATTAAAAAATGGGTTAACAGGAATGATGAACTTGAAGATAGGTAAATGGAAATGATCTTATCTGAAGCAGAAAGAGAAATGACTGTGTGTGAAAGTTCTCTGTAAACTTCAACACTCTATATTAACAGATCAGATCAGTCGCTCAGTCATGTCCGACTCTTTGCGACCCCATAATGGGTTTCTTTCAAGGCCTAAGCTTACCTCTTTCCTCTGCATATGGACTGACATCATAGTTTGTAAATTGGTGCCATCGAGATTCTCTCTCCTTACCTCAGCTTTGTGCTTTCCACAATCAAAAAAAAAAAAAATCCTTTTTTTCCTCCACAGCTCACTGCTGCATTTATACTTTTGATTCTGTTCTTTCCAGCTTCTAGAGATTCTACCCCTCTTCAGCCTGGAAGACTTTGATCTGCCCTTCCGTCAATATCCTGTTCTATCTGTACCTATCCTCAATGGCCTCTGCTTTCTAACATTCTAACATCCCCCTGCAATCAGATACTTTGCTCTTTCCCAGAGTGTTGAGAGAGGTCACCAGAAACCTTGGTCAGCACACTTGGGGGGTGTTTGTAATAGGTCTCTGCCCCATGTTTCTCAGCCACTCCTTTCATCAAAGTTTCTTGCCTTTTCTTGTGTTAGTCGCTGAGTCGTGTCTGACTTTTTGTGACCCCATGGACTGTCACCTGCCAGGCTCCTCTGTCCATGAGGTTCTCCAGGCAAGAATACTGGAGTGGGTTGCCATTCCCTTCAAAGCATCCACCTTTTCTTTACCTCCCTCAATAACAATATATTTTCTTACTTCTCTTCATCTGTCTAGCTGTATCCATGTTTCTCAAGGATTCATTTCTACTTTTTTCATATTTTACTTGGTAATCCCATCCATTCCTGGTGACTTCAACCCAGTTATTTTGGAGGACCTCCTCTCCAGTGCTGCCTGTATCTCCACTGGTAACTAAACATTTCTACTCAGTTGTCCTAGGGTGACACCTCAAACGCACTGTATCCAAAATGAAGCTTCTCTCTCACCAAGCCAGTTTCCGTGCCTCTCCTCTGGCATTCTGCTATACTACCTGTATATCAACACCTTGCACATGGCAGTTACTCTGCAAAAAGGATCCTGAGGAAGGAATGAATTCTTCCAGTTGCCCAAGCTGGAATTCTGAAACTCACTTTTGATTTGATCTTCTCTGTGACTGACCACATCCAATTCTCTGCTGATGCTTGTCAGTTCTCCATCTGGTATATCTTCTTGTATTCCTTTCTTCATTCCCACTGCCATTATTTGGATGTTACAAAAGACTACTTGCTGATCTTTATTGCTCCATGCCTTTTCTTTGTTAATCTTTTATATTTGTTGCTAGTAGAGCAGTCTTGATTCTCAGGCCTAATGATCATGATTTTACTCATTCTGGTTTTTTTCCTGCCTGGAATGCTATGTTCACCTCCATTTTCATCTAAATCCAGTTCAAATGGTTTATTTCTCATTGGGTTTCCTGTCATTTATCTCCCCCTCCTGCTGTCCAATTGCTCTTATGGCACTTACCACTTTTGCTTCATGTCATAATTGCTCTTTTTTATGTTTTGTCTCCCCTGTTAGCTTATTGACTGCAACATCATTGTAATTTTTTTCTGTCCCTGTGCCTTGTATGGTGCATGCTTTCAAATACTTTCCTTTATTAAATTTCTCTTCACAAAGTATTTGTTTGATGAGTGAATTTAACTGTTACTCATAGACCATTAACCACACATTTTTATATATGTGGCTTTTTAGTGTGTGCTATTTTCATTTCTACATGGTTCAATAGTTCACTATACTAATGCACTATTTATATACACCATATGTATATATATGTATGTATGTATATATATATATATAGAGAGAGAGAGAGAGAGAGAGAGGGAGATAGAGTGAACTGTTGAAAATGTTTTCGATCCAAGGCATGTGTTTTGGAGACAGTTTGTAAGACTGGTTTAAAGTACTTCAACCTTAACTGTTTTATTGAATCTAAGACTTGTTTTTCACATATTGAAATATCCAATATAGAGTTTTAATTTGGTTTTTTAATCTCCTTATAAATTGGTGGTATTTTAGAATCAGGGAAATGTGGTAAATACAATAAATAATAACTTGATTAATTGGCCTTTTGGAACAATACCCACAACTTGGATTTTTTATTATGTTTTTAGAGGATAGGCTCAGGTCACTGTAGTTTCTGTTATCTTAATTTCTTATTTTATTTCTGCTTAAAAGCTTTTAAAATGAGATAGAAAGGGATATGGGTTTTGTTCTGTTACTCGAGGGAGGACCAGGGGGAAGCTATTATGTTTGAATTAGAATTTTTTAAAGTAGTATGTGAATATAGAGTTAAAAGATGTTTTAGGATTCTTAAAGTATAATACTATTCATATAAAAACCTTCTTAAGGGATATATGGGACTTCCCTGGTGGCTCAGATGGTAAAGTGTCTGCCTACAATGCAGGAAACCCGGGTTCAATCCCTGGGTTGGGAAGATCTCCTGGAGAAGGAAATGGTAACCCACTCCAGTATTCTTGCCTGGAAAATCCCGTGGACGGAGGACCCTGGTAGGCTACAGTCCATGCAGTCACAAAGAATAGGACATGACTGAACGACTTCACTTTCACTTTCAAGGGATATATACATATGCAGTAGAACTATGATGATGTACAGGAGAGTCATAAACACTAAATCAAGATGGTGGCTGCCTTTGGAGGCAAGGAGTTGGGGGTGGTAGGGGATAGACTGAGGGAGAGATGCGGTGGTTTTCTTCCCTGTTTGTGATTGTTTACTCTCTATGCCTGGGGCCAGGTGGATGGGAGGTGGGTGCTTGTTACATTGTGCTCTTTATCTACTTATCTGTTTGAAATACTTCAGCATATTCAAACATGATAGATCCCCCCCTGCCCCACCCCACCCTTAACTCCCTGTTCTCTAGTTTTCCTGGCAGAGGTTTCTTTGAACCTTTCCAGACATGTGTACATAAACAAGAATATATTTATGCATAAATTCTTATCCCACCTTTAAAAATAAAATAACCACTCTACCACTTTTTCATAAATAGTAGTCTTCTCTACACAATTTTACATTTTGCTCCTTTTTAACTTAATATGTATTGGAGATTATTCCATAGTAGTACATTAAATACGTGGTTTTAACAAAAATAGCTCTAACTTTTTATCAGTAATTGCTTTTGTCTTTACCAGTTTTAAATGTTTATTTTGCTGTGTCACATTTGCTTAAGTAGCAGGAATCTGGGTTTCTCCCTGATTCTTCTTTCCAGGTATTCCTCTGAGACTTCCCAGGGTACTTGATGACTGTTCCCTCTGTTCCTTCAGTTGGTGGGTTGTGTCTTTTTCTGGGAGGTGGAGAGGGAGGACCCTGGGGGTCTGGAGTCCAGTGCCCAGGTTTGAATCCCCAGCTCTGCATCTCACTAGCAACATGATCTTGGGTCAGTCAACTCTCTGTGCTGATTGTTTCCTCACCTGTAAAATGGATTGATTATTTCCTTTCTCACAAAATTGTATTGAAAATTAAATGAGTGAAAAATTCCTGACACACAGGAAACATTATAAACTGTTGATGATTTTTATTATCCATCACTCAGCATTTTGCAGCCCAAGCTACTGCCAGTCTCCAGACAGCTAACCCCCCACTCTTATCACTGACCTCCTTAAGACTTTGATCTGTCTGGTTAGTGAGAAAGCGTCATTCTTTTTTTATGCTATGCTAAGTCACTTCAGTCGTGTCCGACTCTGTGCGACCCCATAGACGGCAGCCCACCAGGCTCCCCTGTCCCTGGGATTCTCCAGGCAAGAACACTGGAGTGGGCTGCCATTTCCTTCTCCAGTGCGTGAAAGTGAAAAGTGAAAGTGAAGTCGCTCAGTCGCGTCCGACTCTTAGCGACCCCATGGATTGCAGCCTAACAGGCTCCTCCGTCCATGGGATTTTCCAAGCAAGAGTACTGGAGTGGGGTGCCATTGCCTTCTCCCATTCTTTTTTTAGGACCTGCTCTTTTAGGGAAGGTTCTCCCAGACCCCAGTGATGCCCTTTGTACTACAGCTGCCTTCTCTTTGAAGCACTAGGGCTCTGCAGAGTTGAGGTGGAGAAGGTGGACGGAGAGGATGGCAGAGCCTCCGGCTTCCAGGGTGCCCTCACATGTTCTTGCTGCTCTGCTCACACTAGGCTTCTCCACCACAATTCTTTTGCATGTTCTTCCCAAGGCATGATTTTTTTTCCCCCTGAGACCAGTGGTCCCATCCAGTATTCTACTTCTTTGGAAACCTCCATGCTTGTATGTGTCTGAGTCCAGTTAAGGTCAGGGCTTAGGTTCTTTCCCACTGGGCTCCAAGCCCCATGTGGCTTGACATCTATTTTAAGGGCTTCTGTGACTGATAAGTTTCCCAAACTTTATATGATAGTTAGGTGGCCAGTTCCCCTGAGTACGCAGAGGATCCCTAAGGAGCAGGGACAGCTCTTGCCTAGCCAGGACACACTGTAATGTTATTTAGAGTCGACATTTGAACAGTAGTTTCCTTTACAAGGTGCTTTTCACGTAATTTATCTCATCTGGCCCTGAGGCAAAGATCCGTACCTCATTCCCATTTTTGCCAGTGAGGAAACTGAGGACTAGAACACTGTGGTCACATAGATAAGAAAAGGACAAACTTCCTCTTTCACATCTTTGCACCCACAGCAAGTAACTTTCTTACCAGATTTTAAAAAGGCCATGTGTTACCTGTTCAGTACAGTTGATATCAGTTATCATAATTTAATGTTAGCTAAGTTCAGGGTTAGATTAACAGTATTGAAAACTTGAGTAATTTCATTTAGATTTAGGTCTCCCTGTCCTCTGTAGGTTTGTGTGAACAATTTGGTAAAAAAAAAAAACTATATTGTCCTTTTTCTCAGAGCCACAATGGACACAGCTAGCCATAGCCTTGTTCTTCTGCAGCAGCTGAACATGCAGCGAGAATTTGGTTTTCTGTGTGATTGCACCGTTGCTATTGGAGACGTCTACTTCAAAGCCCACAGAGCAGTGCTTGCTGCTTTTTCTAACTATTTCAAGATGATATTTATTCACCAAACAAGGTAAGGAGGTGCTTTTGTAAATCAGAAGAATTTTTAATACCGTGATATAGCTAAGCTTTATTATAACATCATTTTTGGGTATTCTTTTTTATGGGATCACCTTAGGAAATAATAAAAAATTATCATTTTTTTACACATCTGTAATTAAGCTCTGTATAGGATCCATGGTGGAAGATAAGAATGAAAACAATAAAACAAGTTTATTTATTTGTTTAATCCCATAACCAACCACTAAGCATTTATCTAATGTAAATTCTACCGTTATCCATACTTTTTTTTAGAGAAAAAGAAACTGTGATTGAGTTATTAAGTAACTTGTCCATCTAGGATGGACAGCTAATAAATGAAAATAATAAATGAAACTCAAATGCAAATCTGTGCTCTTAGTTACTAAGTTTAGTTGATTTCTGTTCCTTAATATTTTCATAGCAAGATTTCAGTGTCATAACTCCACCCACCTGGTGCCGGCAGAGGAGCCCTGCCGGTGGGCAGCAGAGTCTGTTCCACCCTTCTTTCCTCTCTGGGCTCTGCCTCTCTGCGGGCGGTGGTGTCCTCAGCCCCAGTTTCTGTGGCCGTGCCGCCGAATCCGACCCTGGGTCGAGTGGCGCCGTCCCCACAGAGGGAGGGCCGATATTCCATATTGTAATTCAAAGGTCATTTGTTTCAAATATTTTTAAAAAATTTAGATTAACTCAACATGATAGGTAGAGGGGTATAAAATGGTATCCAGATTCTGAGCTTTTGGTAAAAAATAGCTTTAATGCATCTTAGGTTAAAAGTGATGGAACACTATGCTTTTTTAGAAGACTTTACATTTGGCATTTCTCTGGCAGTCCAGTGGTTAAGACGCTGTTCTTCCCCTGCAGGGGGCGCAGGTTCGATCTCTGGTCAGGGAACTAAGATCATGGGCCAGGTGGCTTGGCCAAAAATAGAAAATAGACATTTATAGTCTAAGAGAGAGGTAATGCATGTAAGGAAAATGATTGCAGTGTAATTGATCTCTTTGTGCCTCAGTTTCCTTCTCTGTAAGACACTAGAATAGTATATCCACTTCATGATGTTGAGAAAAATAAATGGATTAATAATACTAAAATGTTTGGAACAGAGCTTTGCACTGTTAGCTGCTACTATTAATTGTGTGATGTGTATAGTTGAAGTGCTGCACAAAGTAGACTGGAGTGTCAGCCTTATTTTGGGAGGATTAGAACAGGTTTTACAGAGGTTCTGAATCTTAAAGGATCAGGAGGAGTTTTTCAGATGTTATAGAGGAATGCCAATAATTGCAATTGTAGGCAGAGGAAAAAAATGCAAGAAAAACATATGCAGATATGAACCAGGCTAGCACATTCAAAAAATGGAGTAAATCAGAATGATTGGTATATATGATAAAAAGGGGAGAGGAGATTAGAGTCAGGGACAGGTCATGGGTAGCCTTTTTTGTCACACAAGTTTCCTCTCCAACTTAAGTGTCAGTGTAGAAACTAGATTAGGAATGCTGCTTTCACATCAGCCTCGTTTGAGAGCAGTGAGTTGGTTAGCTCTTGAAGCACCTGTTGTGTACCAGGCACCATGCTAAGCTCAATTCAGGAGATGCGCAGGTAACTGGCCTGCTCTGTGATATTTCTGCTGAGTAACTAAAATTCCTCATTTAAAAGACCTCTGTGCTGATATTAAAAAAAAAAACAACCCTGCCACAGACCATGGCAGTGAGTGGGTCAGAGGTAAGAGTGAAACCCAAGAGGGAATCCTAAAATATCAGGACTAAAGAAATGGATTGCTGGCATACAGACTGCTTTCTGATGTGTTGAGGCAAACTTTCGTTTCAGGGAAGGTAAGTCCATCAACTGATTCCATTGTTCCTTGTTATCCAGCCTTTCCCTCAGGTTCTCTTTATCTTAATTTTAACAGAGTGTCTCCTGATTTCTTGTTACACAATTATTTCCATCTATCTTCTGAATTCTAGATTCATATGTGAAAAATTGGGCTTGAGATTAAAGCTTTTCAAAATTACACTTGTGTTCATTTGTGATCTAAAGAGTAGATATATTAATATATTTGGAAGCCAAAATAAGGTGAGTATGATTAAATTCTATATGGTACCAATTCCAATAAGCCCTTTGCAATTTTTAAATTATTTTTTGTTGTGGCAAAATATATATAAACATAAAATTTGCCATTTTAACCATTTTTAATTGTACAGTTCAAGGGCATGAATCATATCCACAGTGTTGTGTAACTATCACCATTACCTATGTCTAAAACTTTTCATCACCCCAGAAAGAAACTAACCATTACATAATAACCCCTCATCCTCTCCACTCTCAAGTTCTCAGTAACCTCTAATCCATTTTCTGTCTCTGAATTTTCCAAATCTAGATGTTTCTTACAAGTGGCATCATATAAAATTTGTCCTGTTGTATCTGGCTTATTTCATTTAGCATGTTTTCAGGATTCATCCATGTTGTAGTATATATCAGAACCTGATTCCTTTTTATGGCTGAGTAATGTTCCAGTATACATATATACTCCATTTTGTTTCTCCATTCATCTATTGATGGATAGTTGGGTTGTTTTCTGCTTTTGGTTAATGTAAAATGCCATTGGTTTATGGATTTCCATTTGAATCCTTGATTTCAGTTCTTTTGGTTATATACCCAATAGACTGTTAAGTTCCTTAAGGGCAGGGTATCTGTTTTATTTGTTTTTCTACCTCCTGCATGCAATTTAAGTGCATGTCACTTAGGAATCACTAAATGTTGAACTAATCAGACTATCTGTGTTTCTTAACTTTAGGCAGTAGATTGAATAAGTGAAGACTTGGTGCTGGGCCATAAACCTGGTATACAATGAAAATCTGAGCTTTTGTTGTTGTGTTTCATCAAGGCAGATTGTCAAATTAGAAGTTAGGAAGAAACTGCTTTAGCCTAAGACTGTATGCTATTAACTAAAAGGCCAACTGGGTTGTTTCATTCTGTGTGGGTCTGTTTTTTTGTTTTTAACAGTGAATGCATAAAAATACAACCAACTGACATCCAGCCTGACATATTCAGCTATTTGTTGCACATTATGTACACGGGGAAAGGGCCAAAACAGATTGTGGACCATAGTCGTTTGGAGGAAGGGATTCGATTTCTTCACGCCGACTACCTTTCTCACATTGCAACTGAAATGAATCAAGTGTTCTCACCAGAGACTGTGCAGTCCTCAAATTTATATGGCATTCAGATCTCAACGACCCAAAAAACAGCTGTCAAACCAGGGCTGGAGGTCAAGGAAGCTCCTTCCAATAACAATGGAAACAGAGCTGCTGTCCAGGGTGACCACCCCCAGTTGCAGCTCTCTCTTGCTATTGGGCTGGATGATGGCACTGCAGACCAGCAGAGGGCCCATCCTGCCTCCCAGGCCTTGGAGGAACACCAGAAGCCCCCAGTGTCCATCAAGCAGGAGAGATGTGACCCAGAATCTGTGATCTCCCAGAGCCGCCCCTCACCTTCATCAGAGGTGACAGGCCCCACTTTCACCGAAAGCGGTATCAAAATACACTTATGCCATTACTGTGGGGAACGTTTTGATTCCCGTAGTAATCTAAGACAACATCTCCACACCCACGTGTCTGGATCCCTCCCATTTGGTGTCCCTGCTTCCATTCTGGAGAGTAATGACCTTGGTGAAGTGCATCCACTTAATGAAAATAGCGAGGCTCTTGAATGCCGCAGGCTCAGCTCCTTTATTGTCAAGGAGAATGAGCAGCAGCCCGACCTCCCAAACCGGGGTGCCACAGAGCCTTTGCAGATCAGTCAAGTGTCTTTGATCTCCAAAGACACTGAGCCAGTAGAATTAAACTGTAATTTTTCTTTTTCAAGGAAAAGAAAAATCAGCTGTACCATCTGTGGTCATAAGTTTCTCCGAAAGAGCCAATTGCTGGAGCACATGTACACACACAAAGGTAAATCTTATAGGTTTAACCGATGCCAAAGGTTCGGTAATGCATTAGCCCAGAGATTTCCGCCATATTGTGACAGCTGGTCTGACATCCCCCTGAAAAGTTCTCATTTGTCGCAAGAACAGTTAGATTCGTCCTGTGCCTTAGAGTCAGAACTCACACAAGAAAATGTGGACACTATCCTGGTTGAGTAGCAGTTTCTCCTTCAGAATTTTTATATCAATTCTGAAAAAGGAAATCCACATGTGGTTTTTTATTCATAAATTATTTTCCTCCTCAAGTTCTTTACCATTTATCCATAGTTCTAAGGTTGTATATACTACATCTTTTTATTGTAAAGATATATCGATACATTGCTGCCAAAATGTAACCTTCTAATTAGGGCTGTCTTTTCCTCAGTTAAATCACAATTTAGAAATGAGAAATCAATGTGGAAGTATGGAAGTTTTTTCAGGTTGTAGAATCTGTAAAAGCAAATTGGATATGAAATAAGTGTAATCTTTTTTAAAGAATGTTCTAAACTATCACTTTTGGTTAATGTTCCACATGAATTAAGCCCCTATGAGGATTATTTTAAAATATTTTCTGCCATATAGGAAATTAATAGTTATATTAGTATATAAATATGTTATAATGTATGAAACATTTGTTTGAGGGTATAACTATACCAAATCAGGAATAATTTAAAATTACTGTTTATTTGCTAGTTCTGCAACATCTTGCATGCATGTGTGTGCATGCTCAGTCACTCAGTCAGATACTGGGGTTTGATTCTTTGTGACCCCACAGAATGTCTGACTGTGACCCCATGGACTGTAGCCTGCCAGGCTCCTCTGTCCATTGGATTATCCAGGCAAGAAAACTGAAGTGGGTTGCCATTATGTGATTTTATTTATTTAACATTGAGCATACCTCATTTTCAATAAAAGTATTTTATTTAAAAGAGAGAAAAGGAGAAGAGTCAGAAACACACAAAAACTTAGTAAGATACATACATGTAGGTAAGTGTAGATGCCGCCGGTGTTAGAGACAGCAGTTCAGACAGATCTGGTGGACTGACACCCTGGTGGTGTTACCTTAATCTAGTGTTTTCTTAAAGAAATTAAGAGCAGTTTGAGATTTTTATGACAAGAGGTTTATATGAGCTTAAGAGGAAAATGGTAGAATACAAATTATCTTTCTATCCATAGTATCAGAAGATTTTATAGATTGAGTTGATATTAATTTCCTTTTCTTTTTCCCCTTTTTAGCTAAGGAATTTATTTTTTAATATAAATTTATTTATTTTAATTGGAGGCTAATTACTTTGCAATATTGTATTGGTTTTGTCATACATCAACATGAATCCACCACGGGTGTACACGTGTTCCCCATCCTGAACCCCCCTCCCAGACATTAATTTTCTAACAAAAACCTGAAAAGGTACCTTTTCAGTGGCACAGTTTTCACTTTTTTTCTGGTACATAAAACCAGCAGAGTAGATACAGTCAGTGTACTAGAACTATGTTTAAAAATCATGACCAGCCTTCCCTCTGTGAGTCAACTTAATTCCCCTTTCTAATAGTGAAACTTACAAAGCTAAAACCCCAGAAAAATTAAAATTGATGGACCGAATGACAGATTCTTCTGCTGTGTGTAGCTGGGAAAAAGCTGGTCAAACTTCACCACAGAGGATAGATCTAAATTGTTTCTGATATATTTAAATTTTAAATACTAGATAGTCAAGAATAACCAAAGAGAGAGGCTTTAGAACACCCTCGTCTTTTTTGTATGTTCCCCTGTTAAATTCTAACTCTCACAAGTATGTTAGTAAATTTAATAAATTTGGTTTCTACAGCTTATAATTTAATTGCATACAAAAACTCTTTAATCTCCCTGATGACTGCACACTTCATAGTTCCTGACATCAGAGTTCCTTAAGTGTCTGAGTTTAGTCAGGAAAGAGCTTAGAGAGAAATCCATCTGATTTTAAGGGTGCAAGGATTTCTCTGAGTTATCAGTGAGTTTAGGTAGATTATGAAGTGGTAAGTTTTTCTTAAGAAGTGAATGAAGAAAACCAATGGGCATTATCTAAGGTGGTTGAACTTCTGTCCTAGAAAAGGATGTGAAGCCTCATGGGGTCAGGATTAACGTGCTAAGAACAAAATCTAAGTAGCTATTGATAGAGAGTCAGTTGTATCAGTCAGTAGTTAAAACAAATGCATTGCTCTTTAGTATCAGAACTTCATATAATCATATTCTTAAATCATTTCAGCAATTATTCAAACTTACGCTGTCCTCAATGACTTCATCACATACGGTGAACACAAATATTAACATTGATTTCATGTATCTTAGGCTATTCTGGATATATTCCCTAGCCTCCTTCAAGTAAAATTTTATTTTTTCTTGTTTAGATAAAAATTTTCATGATTTTTCTGTTCTGTTTCCTTTCCTACTTGGTCAGTCATTAGTCCTTGACACAAAAAGTATGTGTCGCTTAAAGGATGGGATTTAGTGTGCATATGAGTTGTGGATAGGACAGCAGTTCAAGGCAGAGTCTGGATGAGGCAAGAGTTTGCTTTTGGCTGACTGTCCATAATAGACAACATTAACTTAAAGCAGACATTTATCTACTTTGTTGAGTGTTAAGAAAGGAGTGGCTAACTGTATTTTTATTCTTATTCATAAGGTTCTTTTTAATATTAGGAATTCAAAGCAAGTGTTCTTTCCTTCATCTTCATAGTATTCTGTCTGTATTAGGAAGTGGGAAAATGAATACTCCATTTTATAGGAAAAAATCCCCAAACCTGGCTTCCAGAGAGCCAGTGAGTAGTGGTATGGGGAATGATTCCAGTTTTATCTTTTTCATTTGTTCAACAGGAATATTTTAAAAATTATTTTATAATTAATATTGTGCCCTGAGTATTTTTAAAGACATGATTCCTAAGAAAATCTACCTTGTATAAAAAAGTTCCTCCAGCTAAACACTTTAATTTTGACTACATCATTTATAAAATGGAGCTGTTATCTTCGCCATATAGTATGGTCTGCATAATGATTGTCAAACTCTTAAAACTGGAAGTGCTGTGTGCACCTTAGTGTGTCAGGCAAGTACTAAACAGACATTTCCTCTTTGGATCAGCTTAGAGTTTTCCCTTTTTTCTAGGTCCCACAGATAGTTGTTTTCTGGAGGAAAACTGTTGCAGTATTTGTTCTTGTTAGCATATTGTTAAACTCAGTATCTGATAAGTGCAGTCTGCCTTATAAGAAAACCAACATTCTGGATTTATCTCTTGAAATTATTATTTCTTTCTCTGAATTATTATTCACTTTTCCATCTGTAAAGTGTGTGAAAGCAATCCCTACCTCACAGGGGTGTTGTGAGGATTTGTTTTAAAATTGTGGTAAGTTATATCAGAATTATTGATAAAAACCAACCATATAGGGACTTCTCCAGTGGTCCAGTGGTTAAGACTTCACTTCCCAACGCAGGGGGTTCCGGTTCAATCCCTGGTCAGGGAGTTAAGATCCCACATACCTCATGGGTCAAGAAACGAAAACATAAAAACAGAAGCTGTATTGTAATGAATTCAATAAAGACTTAAAAAAACCAACCATATAAAGAAAATTACATTCTGCATTCTTTATGGTTTTAGCTAAACCTTTAACTTTAGTATTCCAACTCATAAATTCTAGAATGTCTTCAGAAGCGGTCATGTACTATTTAATACTCAATAATTAATTGGCAAAATTTTTACTTTTTAGAAATACTCTAGAAACAGCAGAGTTGCTAGAATTCCTATTCTACCTTAGTTTAATCCTAAGTATTTCTCTTTAGCCTTTAACAAGAAAGATAGTAATTCTTTGGCATTATTGGGAATGAAAACTTTCCAAGTTCAATGTTATTGAAAGTTCCCCCAAACATATTTATATATAGGAAAAGGAACAAAAGCAGTTGAGAAAATACCATTTTCATTTCTTTGATGTGCATCATCTAAAAAGTAGATAGAGACAGGGAATAGAGTAGGGATAATAACAGTAATGTATTATGTTCTATCAAAATAGTATTGGAAAAGGCTTCACTTAAAACTGAAGGAAATACTTATTAATCATGGGAAAAGATAGTCTGGAAAATGTATAATTCCATTGATGTTTATTTGCACAGGTGAATTCTTGATATTGTAACTCAGATCCTTGAGAAGTATTTTTTGTCTAATTGAGGTAAAAACTAGGCCGTGTGAAGAAATTTCATAAAGTAACTTGTATCTTTGTATGTTTTAAACTAAATGTAGCTCTGTGGTTTTTTATTATAATTTTTAAATTCCTAAGAATGAAATCTGTAAATTATTATTCTTTGCTGTACTTCTGTATGTGTATGGTTGGACTATCTGAAGACTGGTGAGATTATACAGTCCTTAGCCTGTCTGTCTTAAATGTAAGGAATTACAAACTGTGATTTTTGTCTTCAAGACCTGAAGAATCCTTTGTGCTTCAGTGTGTATCTGTCCACACTTGATTATTTAGTAGATATTGTTCCAGTGCAATTGATGGACTGTCATCAACTCTTCTGTTTTGTGCCAAATAGTCATTTAGTCAGATTAAATCAAATATCAACTTAAAATGCTTTCAAAGAAACTTGGACTTAAAAAATTTAAACCAAAAAAAAAAAAAAAGGAAAAGGGAAATTTCCTGGTTGTCCAGTGTTTAGGACTCTGTGCTTTCACTGCTGAGGGCCTGGGCTTGATCCCTGGTTGGGGAACTAAGGTCCCACAACCTATGTGGCACAGGCAAAAAACCCCCAAAACCTGTACAATGAAAAAGGCCCCCTGAAGAAATCTTCAAAGTACTACTAACACATAGTAACATACAATACAAGAGACTGAAATCAATAATATATTGTATGCTTAAACTCTTCCACCTAATGTATTGTGAGTTTGCTTCAGAAATATTCTTTCAGAAAGTTTTGTATTCTCCATTTGGAATGAAAACAGTGAATTTCATGTATTTTATCATGACAAATAAATTAATGTGGCTTGATCATAAACAAAACTTTTTATTAGCTCAGCTTATAGAATGTGTTCTTATTTTACAGCAGTGTCTGCCAAATGTTGTCTTCCTAGTGTTGAGGTAAGTAGTCTCTGTATCAGGTAACATTTTGGATGTGTGATGCAAAAATGCATCAGTGGGTCCAATTCTTGTCAGCAATAATCTGTGTTAATAGAAAAGTTGTGTCCTCATCAAGTGCTTGTCAGCTGGTATCTCTGGAAAGGTAGTATCTAGTAATTTCCTGGAAGTTTCTTGCTTTGCTCCTTTCTCTCTTCCCTTTTTACTATCCCTCCAGTAGTGGAATCTGCAACAGCGATTTTTAGCCAGGATGTATTAATTGGGGTTCTCCAGAGAAACAGAACCACACTGTGCGAGTATGTGTATGTGTCTGTGTTTGTGAGAGAGGGAGAAAGGGAGAGAACGAGATTGACTGGTTGATTATAAATAATTGGCTTATGCAAATATGGAGGCCAAGTCCCAAGATCTGCAGGTGGCAGGCTGGAGACCCAGGGAGCGGGTGAGGTAGTTCCAGTCCAAACTTTGCAGCTTGAGACTCATAAAGGCAGGAAAAGCCCACTGTCCCAGCTAATAGGCAGAAGTTCCATTATTCTCAGCAGGGTCAGCCTTTTTGTTCAGTTCAGGCCTTCAGTTGATTGTACGAGGGCTACTCACATGAAAGAGGAAATCTTCACTCAGTCTACTGAGTTAAATGTTAACTCATTCAGAAACAGAGACACGCCCATAATAATGTTTGACCAAATTTCTGGGTATCCCATGGCCATGTCAAGTTGACACATAAAGTTAATTATCACACTGGGTGATCCCCCCTCACCATGGTGACATTTAGCAGTGTGGAGATATTTGTCACAACCGGGTGGGCTAGAAGAAGGTTGCTGCTGGCATCTAGTGGGTAGATAAATCAGGGGTACTCTGAACATCCTACAGCACAGATTATAGCCCCCACAACAAAGAATTGTCCAGGCAAAATGTCAGTGGTGCCAAGAATTAAATTTCTATTTGTATTAACTTTATCCCATCTTTTCAAAGATAAAAATGTGATTATTAAAAATTGTAGATGTATTAAGCAACAGGACTGTCTAAAATCTACTCATATAATCTTTGAATTAAACAATTGTGTCCCTAATAAGTTCTCTGTGAAATTAAAATGTGATCGTAAGTTGTAATTTGTATAAATATTTAATTTGGCCAAAAGGTGGCACCAGTGTACCTTTTAAAAGCCTTTCACATAGCTTTGACTAGGCTGATAAAGGTCCCTCTAGTCAAGGCTATGGTCTTTCCAGTGGTCATGTATGGATGTGAGAGTTGGACTATAAAGAAAGCTGAGCGCCGAAGAATTGATGCTTTTGAACTGTGGTGTTGGAGAAGACTCTTGAGAGTCCCTTGGACTGCAGGGAGATCCAACCAGTCCGTCCTAAAGGAAATCAGCCCTGAATATTCATTGGGAGGACTGATGCTGAAGCTGAAACTCCAATACTTTGGCCACCTGATGCAAAGAACTGACTCATTGGAAAAGACTTTGATGCTGGGAAAGACAGAAGGCAGGAGAAGGGGACAACAGAGGATGAGATGGTTGGATGGCATCACTGACTCAATGGACATGAGTTTCAGCAAACTCCAGGAGATGGTGAAGGACAGGGAAGCCTGGTGTGCTGCATTCCATGGGGTCGCAAAGAGTCGGACATGACTGAGCGACTGAACTGAACTTTATGCTCAAATTTGGCATCACTATTTAATTCAAATTTATTTAGTACTTAGCTTCTTTGGGATTTTGTCTCACTTTATAGAGTCAAGATTAATGAGAAGCTTCCTAGCATTCCCTAATATATTAGGTACTGAAATATATTGACATCCTGCTTTGATCAAGATGCTCCCAATTTACCTGTATAGCAGCAGGTAACTTGAAAATATCATTTAGTATGCTTCTTATATCAATAATTTCTAAGGATGCTTGTAAGTCTTTAACATTAAGTGAAAGTGTTAGTTGCTGAGTCGTGTATGACTCTTTGCGATCCCATGGAATGCAGAATACCAGGCTCCTCTGTCCATAGAATCCTCTAGGCAAGAACACTGGAGTGGGTTGCCATTTCCTTCTCCAGGGGATCTTCCCAACCCAGGGATCAAACCCGGGTCTCCTGTATAGCAAGCAGATTCTTTACCATTAAGCCTTAGGCATTTTAGTCTCAATCACATTTGTTCCTTTAATCAGGCATCAAACTCAGTTTTTAGTGTTCTGACGGGTTAGTAGATAAATCCAGGGACATATGAGTAAATACTTCCTAGTTTCTTACCTTTTGTTTCTTTCCTTCATATGCACAGCCAGTGAGGTTAGCCTGTATATTATTTTCTGGAACTTACTTTATTTTCAACTGTGATTTAACAACTGACTTTCTAAGGGTGTTCTTTTTCCGTCTTCATTTGCTTCCTTCCAGCCAGTTTCATTCTCTGAGTAGGCTGAGACATTCTCTCATAGAGTTCTTGTGCCTTCCAGTGCTGAGTGAATGCAGGCTACCCTTTCCTCTCCACCGTTTCTGCTTGCAGTAGTGCTATTAATATTATCCTTGGGCTTTGTGCCTCATCACTAAATACTTCTCTTACATTTATTTTACAACTGATTAACCAGCTTGGACAATGAACCTGCTTCCTCCCAGACAAATTCTCTTCCAGTGTTTATTTATATAATGTTGAAATAAAAGATCTTCCTTTAAGCTGCTAGAAATCTTGGTGTCCTTTCATGTCAGAAATCTGAAGGAACAGCAGTGCTATGTGAGGGCTGCTCTGTACAGCAGTCCTGGCTCTCTTGGGAAGTGGAGGAGAAGCTTGTGCAAGAAGGAGGCCTTCGTCATCTGAAGTCACCTGTTGTATGATCTATGTTATTACTCAGTTTCGAGAAGGTTCATGTTAGATTCTTGCGGACCAAACAGGCCCTTGAGGAATGAGATCTTACGAATTTAGCTCTGCCACATTTTTCTGTAAGGGAAGCCATATGGTACTTAGTCCAAACCACATGTAGGTAAGTATCTAATTCTTAAAAAATAGTTTTTTTGATAACTGGCATTTGTACCAAGTGCCTTGTAGGGAGGAAAATCTAAAGAACCTATGGTGTGGTTCTTTAGGAAAAGGATACAACATTTGCAGAGATAAGAGAAAAGGATTTGAAATGCAGACCAAAGGTTCCAGTGGAGTGCATCTCAAAAAGATTTTTTTACTGGACCAGTTCTCATTTCCCACACTGCCCTTCTTTTACATATGTGCACACAGTCCATGCTATGAGCTCAGTGGTACCTGTCATCTATCACAGCATTTCAAAATTTGGGAGGAAAGGCATGTAAATGGAGAACACCTTTTTTAAATGCTGAACGTCTCCTGTTTCACTGTTAACCACAGTTTTTCAGATTTCTCCAGTTGATGGTTAGCTTCAGACCCACCATGTAGAGCCATGCAAATTATGCACAATAACACTAGGGGGCGCCACTCACCAAATGCATACTTCTGGCGTTAGGCTTGCAGTTTGCCCAGCTGTGCGGGGCAGCCCTGTCTTTCCTTATCCTGATTTAAATGTTCAATTTAAGAAGCCCTTATTTTGAATTTCTGCAGCAAGTGACAGTTTTCACTTGTCTAGCCAGGAAATTATATTAAACTAAAATACACAGGTGGTATAAAGAACAATGAAGAAAAAATGAATACTCCCTAGGTGACTCAATCATGTGTTTGTTAAAATTTGTAGAACTGTGCACCTGTAGAACAGGGTGGATTTTACTGTATGTAAATTACACCTTAATGAAGAAAAGATTAAGACCACCCAGATAAATATAGAAAAGTCTTAAAGTTTAATGAGCCATAATGATTATCATTCACTATTAATCCTTCCATGGGTCAGAAGAAAAAAAAAAAACAACCACCATCTAGACATTAAGAGTACAGAGAAAAACTCATGAAACTAAAAAGGTGATTCTGAAATTCACTCAAATCAGACAAATTACTGATGAGGCTGTGGCACATCTGGATAAAAGATCAAAAACTCAGGTGGAGTTTTTCACCTGAATTGAATTGTGAGTGACCAATTATTTTGGCATTTGGTGCATCTCAGCTTTACACAGAGGACAACTAGTCATTCTGATCAGGGAGATAGAAACATGAGTTTCAGTTGACCTGTTTAAAGGAGAGGTGATACTCTGTTTTTATACTACAAATGGCTGTTCCACATGGAACCTCTGCATTGTAGTTTATATATGAAGATATTTGATTGACTTGAGCATACACGCCTGTAGCTGCATTAGTCATGACTGTGACTGATCACAGATGTGGTCCAGAAGCCCGCTTGTCACTGTACTGACCAGACCTTCCTGTGACCTGCAGATACCATATGGATTTGGGATTCAAAGGTTTGAGTACAAGTATACAAATGACTGCACCTGCTTTTGTCACTCCTAGACGGAAGAAATGGCCATCCACTCCAGTATTCTTGCCAGGAAAAGTCTATGGATAGAAGAACCTGGTGGGCAATAGTCCATGGAGTTGCCAAGAATGGGATGTGACTGAGCATGCACAAACATCTCTCAGGAGTACAAAATTGGAAGACCTGTTTTTTTGGCCACAGTTATAGCTGAGAAAAGTATAGGAAAAATTTAATCCCAGCCCCAAAATTGCACTGTCATAAAGATCAAGATAGAGCTTCCCAGGTGATGCTAGTGGTAAAGAACCTGCCTACCAATGCAGGAGATGTAAGAGACGTGGGTTCAGTCCCTGGGTTGGGAAGATCCCCTGGAGAAGGACTTGGCAACCTACTCCAGTATGCTTGCCTGGAGAATCCCGATGGACAGAGGAGCCTGGCAGGCTACAGTCCATAGGGTTGCAAAGAGTTGGAGATGACTGAAGTGACTTAGCATGCATGCAAAGATCAAGATAAGGCCAAAAGTCCTATTTGAGTCTAGCCATGAAACAAATTGTGAAGAAAGTGCATCTAGTCTTGTAAAATGCAGAAACTGCTAGACACTGCTACCATTGCTGTTACGATAAGTTAGAGACAGGTTTAAGTTTAGGAGTTTTCCACCCTAGGAGGCATCCTCCCCTCACCTAGGTTTTTCTTAACTGTTTGTGGTATCTGTGCCCAGCTTTGCTGAGGATTTTCTGTGAATGTATAGTGTGCTCATGTACAGATACATATTTACTCACTCTTTTTCCTAAGTTCAGAAACTTAGCCTCCAATGATCTCAAGCTTCAGGGAAAAAAAGGTATGTACTTCACAAAGTGATTGGGGGCTCCAGACTTAGCATAAAGGGCAGAATTGCCTGTGAGGACAAGTGTTGCAAAAGGTTATGTACTATTCTCTTAAATTAGAAAGATGTGACTTAATAAAAAATTTTAATTCCACAAAGCGTGAAATATTAAATACCGTATATACAGTGTACATTAACAAGACATTTTACTTCAGAACTAAGTTTAGTTTTAGGACTTTTAAGATGTTATCAACTTTAAATTGATCCCAAGGTTTGAAAAGCACATTCTTTCCTAGAGCCTAATTATTGTCATTGGTCTGTGCTTCAGAAAAACAGGGTTGTCAGTGTTTAGGGAAGAAAACTGGTGTCTTAGTAAACAGAACCTTTGAAACATCCAGCTTTAGCAGGCACCATCTGAATAAGCATTTTTTTGCATCAAGGTTGCTTAGTTATTTGGTAACCATATAGATTATTAACAATGTGTCAGTTAATACAGAAAATACAAGAACAGCAAGAGATGAAAGGAAGTGCACTTCTGTCAGGCTCATAGATGGCATCACAGTCAGAATTGCCCTTTAGGTGGAATTATTTCAGTGAAACTGAATTCAAGTTCAAGGTGTTTTCTTTCTCTTTGCTGGAGGTGGGCTCTTTTAGGCATGTCATCATAAAATCTGGCCAACACTCAGCAGAGCAAAACTTTTGGTGGTGCTAACTCAGTTTCCATCTGTGATCTTTATGGTTTTAGGAAATTAATGTACTATACCATGTTTCTCTTAAAAGACCTGGGTAAATAAACATGAACCAATATCACATTTATTTTATATTAATATTCAGTACATATTATTAATTCAGATTAAAACTTTTTTACAGAGTATTATTTCTTTAATATTTGCATCTGATCCACAGTAATATAGTACTAATTTTAATGAGAAATACAAATTAGAACTTTTGCTTTCATAATAGCTCATCCAATTAGCATTTTTACAGACAAAGAACTACTATAAATATGTAACATTGTGCAGGCTTTTTTCCTGCACCTGTTCACAAATCAGAAGGAATATCCTTTAAAACTACTTAGAAACCAAATGCTATCAAGCTGCCCCTGTACTTATATGACCATCTCCCCACACCTGACAACATGAATTCCTCTCTTTGGTCTCCCCCGCAGTGCATCACAGTGCTCGTCCCTGTGGCTCTTTCCTTAACCCTGGTCCCAGTTTCAGTTGCTGCTGTTTCCCAGGTTGGGCTTTTCAAGGGCAGAGAGCCTGTCCCCTTTATCAGTGTTTGGGATGTGTCATACCCAAAACATTGAATACATTGAATTCAACCTAAATTTAAGTAGTTGCTTTCTGTTAAATTTTTTGTTAACCAAGGATTACAAAAAAATCTTTTCAAAAATGTACCATAAAATGTACTATATACTGAAAATTCGAATTCTGTATACTAAGAAACTGTAAGTTACACAATAAAACATCACAGGAATTTGAACCTAAAGAACTCTAAACCTTAAATAAAGATCTTTAAAAATGCAGAAAGGGCAGACAGAGAAGTCCACCCCTAATGTATTGAGTATCAGGTGAAATTAAAAAGCAGACTTCACACATCTGAATAAAGTTGACATTAAGAGGATCTCTTCAAACAATAGGATTCTGAAATCTAACAGTTACGTTAAAAATTCTGCTGTAAACTGTCCCCCCCTCAAATTAATTCTTAAACTATAAAAAATAAGGCAACTTGAAGTTAGAAACTTACGGATGAAGTTAACTCTGGATTTTTTGCAGAAGCCAGATTGGACTGGTGCCCTCTCACAATCTGTATTTCTAAAAGCCTTTAGCAGGAAGGTGAGTCACGCATACTGGTGAAATAACGTATTCTCTCAGAAATACATCAATCGAGTGTCTAAGACTTCACTAAATAGTAGACCAATTAAGATCACAAACTTCGTGCTGTCAAATAGATTATCTTCAAAGAAAATTATGCAGACAGTTTTTCTGAAGAACTCTATTTGTGCCACATGCTTATTGTTCTTTGAGGTGGAGGAGGTGGCAGGGAACCTAATTTCTACTTGAATGTTCTTTTGTTTCCTGCTGCCTTTACTTAAATGTTACCAGGGACTATTTTTATACCCTATAAAGTACTTTGAGAAAATGCCAAGTGGCTAGTGCTACACAAAATAGAGAAACTGAATCCCAGCTAATTGATGAATGTTCATTAAAAGCAGCATTTATACCACAGCAAATTTAAAGGAAAATTAATGTTATTAAATTGCATTTTAAGTGATATTTTAATACTATCAAGTGGATGTGAATTGAATAAGAACCTATTTACATTCACTTCATGTCTTACATATAAGGTCAAATTGCTTAAAATAAAAAATATTTTATGAGAGACTCCTAAGTCATCTGATTCTTGATTATTTCTATAAGAGCAAAACAATTTAGATCATCTTAGAATTCACAGTAGTAGAATTTGGCCATGTAGCAGAATAATCAGATTGAGACCAGTGCATTTCTGGATTCCTTTTTCAAACTGGAATCCTACTTACTTAATTCACCAGATATTCTCAATAGAAAAGATGGAGGAGAAACCATTTAAGAATGAATGCAAATAAAGTACACATTTCATCACAAAAACACTCAATTATAATACATTCTAACCAAATATGTATCACACCACAAAGGGAAGAAAAACAGCAGAAACCTAGGACTACTTAGTCTTAGAAAATATTCATTACACATATTTATCTCACATGTTTTTAAAACTCCCAAATAAATATACCTAAACATTTGAAAATATTTTCAATAACTGGTAAGTGCTATACTTTTTGCTCATTCATGAGAAATTACTAAAAACTTACAATCAAGTATATTAGCTTGAGCCATCCTTGCAGTAAATGAAGGCAGGATTCTTCAAAACTCTGTAAAACGCACCAACTTTAGTCAGTTTTTTAAAAAAAATTGCTCACTTTTAAATATGTAGTTGCTGGTAGCTGTCCAAGTCCATTAGCACCACATATAGTGAATTAAAAAGTATTTTTAGGGAGGATGACTTAGCAGTCTTTCGTTTAAGAGTTATATAATTAAAAGAAATTGATTTCTTGGGTCATGTTTTGAAAGATCCACTTTTCATCTTGCTAAATTGAAGGACTGGTAGTTTCCTTCCCTGCGCTCCCTCCCCGCAAGATTATAAGCATGAAGGGAGGAAAATCTGGGGAAATACTTTTACACTTCAACAAACAATCTTGCTAATAATATCCATTATCTGGTTTAGTTCCAAAGTCACATTCTTCTGCCAGAGGTCTCAATAGGTACTTAAAGGAAAAAACTAGATTCTAAGGGACAAATTAGCACATACTTTCTGTATGCAATCCATAAATAATGCAGGAAGTCACCAGATCGTTTTAAATCATCTAATATACATTCTTTTCTTTAAGAACATACGAATACCTTTAACAAGTACCTTACAACTCAAGTGAAAGTTCTTAGCTATTTCATCTACTTTCAGAGTGACACTGTCACTCAGTAGGGGACTGTACAATGTGAACCCTGACCTGTGAGGTAGGGAAGTGTATTGCAGTCTTATGGCTATTTCACACAAGGAAAGGCTGAAACAATTACTTTTTCAAAAAATATGGCAATCACTGAGATCGATGATTTAAATAACTAAATAAAACACTAGCCCTTCTTGCTATATTAAGTTCATTTTTTTGTGTAAGGGATTAGCTGGACTAAGTACTGATGAAAAAGTAAATTTTCAATATTCATGTAAAATGTTTACTGGTGTCTCTCAACACATAGGCACAATGAAAGAATACTACCATTTAAAATATAATGTACTTTAGTAATAACTTTCTACTTTCTATTCAGCTATGTATTTGGCTCATTCTTGAGCAAGCATGAGTAATATTTTCATTAAATTATTGTGATTTCCTAATAAATCACAATCCAACCAGTCCATCTTAGAGGAAATCAGTCCTGAATATTCATTGGAAGGACTGATGTTGAAGCTGAAACTCCAATACTTTGGCCACCTGATGCGAAGAGTTGACTCATTTGAAAAGACCATGATGCTGGGAAAGATTGAGGGCAGGAGAAGGGGACGACAGAGGATGAGATGGTTAGATGGCATCACCAACTCAATGGACATGAGTTTGAGTAAGTTCCAGGGTTGGTGATGGATAGGGAGGCCTGGCGTGCTGAGTCCATGGGGTCGCAAAGAATCAGACGCGACCGAGCAACTGAACTGAATTGATTGTGATTTCCTAAGACTTTTACTGCCAGGTTGGCTTTGAATCCACTCTCCCCTCTTCAAGGAGAGATTGATGAATATAGTCTCCAGAGATTTAATCTTGCAAGATGAATCCTGTGTCACCTGTGATCACTTGTTACTTGGGAAGTTTGTCTTCTCCTGGATGGAAAATAACATTCCACTTTTTGTTTTTGTTGTTGCTTTTTTTTTTTTTTTTTTAGGTTTTCAGCAGGTGGTCTTGCACAAGTGGATTTACACAGGTCTTTCTGGGGTAGAAGAAAGATGGAGAGGGAAAATGCACTCCCTGTATCCACACCTTTGCACTTGGTAATTACTTGCCTGTTTGAAGTAGTTTGTGAATGGCTTTTGTAAGGAACTTGAGCAAGACTAGAAAACCACTCATGTTTAATCAAACTATATACATATATATTTTGGTTTGCAGTATTGTTTTGAGGTAAGGCTACTGCCTAGGAGTGTAAGTCCTAGGCAGTAGTCTTACTACTATAAATCACACATTCACAAAAACAGTTCACCATATTCATCATTTCAAATAACATAAAAGTGCACTGTAAAAAAAAAGTTGTTGAAAACAGAATGCGATATTAACCTATACACAGTGTTGAACTATCAAAAGGAAACCAGGCTTTGTGACATCAGAGGACATGAAAGAGCTTATGGCATACTGCAAGTATTCATTAAATGTATCTTCTCCCAAGCACTCTAATCTCCAGAAACCATTTTAGCAACTCCCCTGATGTCACTTTTCATTGCAATTTGTACTGACTTCCTCCAATCCAGAAATGGCTGCATTTCAGTGGTAGGGAGGGTTTTATAACTTGATTCATTCTTTAGCACTTGACTTCTAGGTTGGAATTGTGTTGGGTTAAATTCCAGATGCTAAATCTCTCATTTGTTGCTGAAAAAAGAAATGCCACGAATATGTAAAATAATTAACTATTAAGCTTTTGTTTTTCCCTCCCATGATCGTCACTGTAGACGATTGTTTATTGTATTATCATCAGAGGCCATTTCATTAACAAGCTGTTCTATAGACAACTGGATAGCATTCTTGACAAGAGAAGAAGCTGTTTCTATTAAGAGTGTTTCATATTGTTCCGAAGTTCTACCCTCAAAACCACTGTCATTAGCAAAAACCCCTACTTGCTCATTTTCAATTGAAATTAAGAATGGCTTAGGGACATTTTTAGATTTCTTAACATCAAATTCACTGATTTCAGTGTCTGTGATAATAATAGCAATTGGCTCCATTCTTTTGCTTTCTTCTGGTTTGGGTTTTTCTGCAGTGATCTCATTTTCTTGAAAATCCAATTCCTGGCTCAATTCAGTATCTTTTGGCTTACTCTCCTCAACAACAATCTCTCTACTTTCATGCTCCTTCCAATCTGGTCCACTTTCTAGGACACCATTTCTGGCTTCTTCCAGAATTTGTTGATCTGGGACTGCAGATGAGGGAGGAACTTCAGAACCCACTGGGAGCTCCTGTTCTGTGTCCGAAGCTTCCAATGGGCTCACGTGCTGAGGTTGAATGCTTTGTTTTTCCTCAAGCATTTCAGTATCTTTTTCAAGGATTAGAGTTCCTGTTTGAATAGCAGAATGACCCATATCTAACTCAAGTTCTACTGAAATCACTTTCTCTCCAGGAGAAGTTATGCTGTTGTTCACATTTGATTCACAGACCTCATCGTCCCCTTTCTGTGAGACATCTTCCCTTACATCCTGGGGCGACTTGCTCTTTGTTGCCTGGTCATCTGATTGGGTCTGAGTTTTTGTAACCAGATTTTCAGCCTCTTGGACTTTGACACTGCGGTCTGAGTCTTCTATGATTTTGGAGTGATTACTTCTTTTCTCTCCTTTTGAGAATTTTATGCAGGGAATCTTGAGTCTGGATTTTGCCTTTTTCTTAGAAGGATTAGCATCCTCAGCATTGATTTCAGATTGCAGTTTAGCCTTAAAGGGCTTTTGCTGCTTTGAAGACTCTGACCTTTTCCTGCGTGTTACAAGGCGTTTGATTGAGTCCCAGGCCCCGCCAGGACGCTGTGGCTGATCAGAAGCTCGTCGTGCTTCTGGAGGACACTTCTTTGCTGCATCAGCAGCTTTAGAGCTGGCTTTGGGCTTCATTGCTTTGGCTGCTTTTTTTCTTCTCTTGAAGCAGAGCATCGATGCTTTTCCCTCCTGCCTCTCATCCTGAGGTCTAACTTCTGCTGATCTCGTCTCATCCTTGCTTTCTACTTGTATTTCAGAAACTGTGATCTCCATTTTCACATTACACTTTTCTTCCTCTAGAAAACTATATCGTCTCTTCCTTAGCAGTCTATTATGACAAAAAAGTGGGCAAAAATATCACACCGAGTAAAATTTCTTCCAGATGTAATCATTCCTTTCGTCTTACTCCATATGGTCATTTTAGGTGGTTTCTCCAGTTATACAAATGCCTACATTCTCTATTGTAATTTCGCTAATTTCTTCATGAAAGCCCTTTTACTGGATAGATTTTTGTTTTATTTAAGGAGCAACCTGATAAGAGAAAAGAGGGATATTTTATTTCACCATCAGTCTATTGTTTTCTATAGAGACTATTTCAGTTGAATGCATATGATTCTACCTGGCATATTTCCCACATACTAATTTACTGAAATGACTGGAGAATAAAAGTTGGGGTTTATTTTTGCCCTATCCAAAAGACTTCATTGTGAATTTATTTTACTCTTTTTTTTTGTTGTTGTTAAAACTTCATTTTGGATTACTCTGTAGATCTGTTATTTTATCAATTCTGGAGTTGTGCTGTTTCTATGAATTGTTTATGTAATTCTCTGAATTGCAAATTAAGAAACAAAAATCACCATCACCACCAAAAACAATAAAAAACAATGAAGAGCAGGGTGATAAGCAAGCTAATGTAATTTTTTATTACATGCAATAAAGAGTTCTGAAGTTGCAAAGATCTTAGAGATTATTTGAGATTATTCAAGTCAAGCCAGGTGAAAAAACTGAACTCCAGTGTGGGCAGCTGGCCTGTTGAAGGTCTCAGTTAGATGAAGTCAGAGCCAGAGTTAGAACTGAAGACTTTGACTCTCTAATGTTCTTTCCAGTATACCATAAGGTTTCTGTTCTAAAAATGTATGTTCCATGAAGGAGGTGCTACTTTTCATACATGCTCGTGGGAAATTTAACATTACTGTCATTCTCTACTTGTAAATTTGTTTGTATAATTTTAACATTTTTTTCTAAGTATCTGCTGTTCAAACATTTTCTATAATGAGCACATAGTTGAAGGTCAGAGTGAATGATGATAAAACAGTTGACATTTATTGAGCAATTCCTATGTATTAGGAAGTGCTAAGCACTTTTATATACATCTCTAATCCTCCCACATTAGAGGAGGTGGTGCTATCACCATCTACAGATGAAGAAATCTAGGCCTAGATAGGTTAAGTAACTTGCTCTAGATTATACGGCTAGTTGATAACAGAGCTCAGATTCAACCCAAGATTGCCTGTTTTCAAAGCTTGTCCTCTGAAACTGGGCTTTAAGAGTTTCATCAGAAAAATGAATTGTTTGGAGATCCTAATCTGCACTAGACTCACTAGTCAAAAAATTTTAAAACTGCTTAATGGTCATGTAACCATAATGTAACCCATCGACTCATAACTGAACCAAGACTCAGAATGAGTTCTTGCTATTTTAAAATCAAGCTTTTGAAATTCTTTGTATTTTATTATCTTGGCTCTGGAACTAATCTGAAAGCCAAAAATAAGTTGATAAGATATGCAATTTGCAAACTAATTAGTGACATAAATATAAAGGTATATTTTAAAATCAATCCACAGAGTGGTATGAGGGTACCAATGAACAGAGATGTGAGGTGGTCACCTAACAAAAATCCTATGAATTTTAGATGGATGTCCTAAAATAAGCAAAGGGACTCTTTCTTTGTACTGTTCTTTGTTTGTTTTTTAATGTAAATCCTTCACTGTTGAAGGTTTATTTGGGTAGCCCTTGATTCCATGAACCATAGAAGGAACTGGAACTCTGAAAATCAGTTCATCATCTAAGTAAATATCCTCTTAGGTTGAGTCTTTTTTTTTTTTTTTTTTAGGTTGAGTCTTATATACTCCATTCCTCTGACAGAAAGACAGTCATCCTACAACAATGACGAAACTAAAATATGAACATTTTTACAATGTCCCTCCTCATATGCTTCCAAACACAAGAACCACAGCTGATTATAGCTCTTTAAATCCCCTCCCTTCTTGTGAATTCTCAGCGCCTGAGAGTTTTTATTAACCAGAGGATGTAGAGCCAATAGAAATATCGAAATTAGACCATGTTTAGAAATGTATCATTTGAAATTATCCTAGATTGCCCAAAGACAACTGCTTGAGAAGCTCACTTGAATGTATATCAGATGAAGAAATACAACAAATATCCAAATAAAACCTAACTGAAATGGGGAAGGTGCAGGGCAGCGACACTAAAACTTTGCATAACACTAAGCTGCAACTGATTCGTCCTTAACCTGCGCAGATGGTTTTATCGCCTCGGCAATCTTAAAGTCCCTGTTATAATTTCCTGATAGAACCGCAAGTTTACTGCCACAGAAAATACCCCTCCCCATATTCCCGTGAGCAGAGAAGCAGCCGCTCTCTGGGGAAAGTATTGAGTCTCTCCCATCTCCCGGTGCTGACGGCGAAGCTTCCTCCTGGAGGAAGGCGTCTCTCCTTCGCCTAGATTGTGCCTTTGGCAGGAGCCAGAGCGCAGGAGAAAGTACTCAAAAAGGAAAATGCTGGGGCGTGGAACAGGTAACCCAGCTTCAAGTTCTCTGCACAATGATAATGGCCAGGATCCCCACACCATATTTCCCCCCAAAAGGGCAAGGAATGAAAAGCTATCAGCAACACCTGCTCCTAGGAGGAGATGTAACACGAAGAGGTGGGCGGATAGAGCCAATGAGGGTCGCTCTGGCTGGAGATGTCTGCGGACAAATGATCTTCCTGATTCTCACCCTGGCCACCTTGGGTGGTCCAGCGGGCACCTCCCGCCTACTCTGCCGCACAGGCGATCAGCGGACCGGACACCTGCCCGCACCCTCTGCCCTGCAACCTCCTCGCCTTCCTTACTTACCGCGGGGTCCCTGGCCGACGCAGGGCTGGACGCCGGGGCACGCAGAAGCCACGGTCGCACCGGGAGCGAGCAGCCCTCTGCAGAGGGACCGCAGCCCCGCGGCGCCCCCTCCCCAGAGCGCGGGGACCGACAGGCGGCGGCACCAATGCGCGCGGAGGGGGCGGGCGCGGGGCGGGGCCGGGCTGGGGGCGGTGGGGCGGTGAGGGTAGCAGCTCGCCCGGCCGCTGAGACGCCGACCGTCGCGCTTCCAGCCTGGCGGCAATCCCCGCCGCGCGACCTCACTGGGGCCAACGAGAGCGAGCCGGCAGATGGGGAAGGGACCCGGGTCAAAAGCCTCCTCTATTTTTTTCTCAGAGCAAAGTAGTTAAATCCAATTTTGAATGACACGCATCCCATTATAAATCCCCGCACTGAATATTTAAGTCACAGCATACAGCACATTTTAAAAGTAGGATTCAAAACTTTGCAGTGAACCTTGTTTGGAGAGAAAATGACATGTGAATTGAGAGAGAAAGAGAAAAACAAAACAAAACAAAAACCTCATTACACCCAAACCCACTCCTGGGAAAGTTTTGGATATCAAGGTTCACGGCCAAAGGGTTTCAGAACCTCAAGACATAGTAGGCTCTTCTCTCCCTAAGTGTCTAGATGTGATGTGAAGTCGCTCAGTCGTGTCTGACTCTTTGCGACCCCATGGACACCAGGCTCCTCCATCCATGGGATTTTCTAGGCAAGAGTGTTGGAGTGAGTTGCCTTTTCCTTCTGCAGGGAACTTCCTGACCCAGGGATTAAACCCAGGTCTCCTGCATTGTAGACAGACGCTTTACCGTCTGAGCCACCAGGGAAGTCAGTGCTTAGAAGGCGGGTAGAAATGATCCAATCTGTGTGCTGAACGCAGTTCAGAACGCAGGAACCCAGCTTCACCCATCCTTTATACCTTGTATAGATTTCCAAGATTAAGTGGCTTACAAGTTACCCGTGTTTCCCTTCAGTATGTTCCTAGGTGTCTGCTTAACCTTGTCCCTCTCAGTTAAGTGGAGGGTGGAGAACTGGAGCCCTGTTCCTCACAACTCCAGTCCTGATCAGAGCAAGGGTACTGGCATTATCTACTCTCCTGCCTGACTGGAGGGTAGATTCAGTTTAGCTGTTGTGTATTTTGACACATTTTGAGTCTTTATTTACAGATTCTTAAACTTTAGTGAAAAGCACCATAAGCATTAATTTGAATACATAATCCATTGTGTGCTATATATTAACACCAATGAAAGGTGTTGCAGTGAGTGACTTGCTTTGGGTTTAATATGACATACAAGGGCACTCCTGGGAGCTCCAGAGGTGAGGTCCTCCAGGATGCTCAGCTCCTCTCTCCTCCTCTGGCCCCTCCCATGCACACCCCCAGATGAAGAACTCATTAAGATGGAGGGAAGAATTTCTGAAAAGTAGTTGTACTTATCTTTTTTCTTTTATAGGATCATGATACTTTATAGGTAAACCTCAGTTACCCATTTGGGGATGTTTTTCCAGGAATATATTTTACTTTTGTTAAGATTCTATAGCTTTATCTGAGACTTATTAAGCAAAGAACTATTAGCACACAAAGGTAAAGCTGAATCTAATCTGTCAAGATCTTAGAGACAAAAGCTGTAAAACAGGAAAATCCATAAGCATTTATAAGCACCAATTTATAGTAGTTATAATTAAGAGTTCAATTTCTTTGTTTATTCAGCAAATATATGTGAAGATGTCTCAGATGGGTTACTGACCCTGCTGTTAGTTTTGAACTTTAAACAAATCAAAAGAAATCCATGTCATTCATAACTAACTGAGATGCTATTATTGAGATACAAATTTTCCTAAATCTAGCAGATTTGGGAGTTTGCAGCAATTTCAAGCAAAAATAAGATGAGCTTATCTAGATGAAGACAGGGTAGAATAGCTGTCTTATTAGGAAGTAACTGGAAATGAAATAAGCAACAGATTAAAACAATAAAGGTCATCTTAATGACATAGATCTTATTCCATGTGCTTTTCTTAAAAAAAAAAAATACTGAAAAGTGGTTTGGGGTGAGAGGTGAATTGATTTTGTATTTGAAGGGCAGATTTCTTTAAGGTGTATTACATATAACTCATCTCCAACCTCCAAGACACACACAGTATAGAATCATAAATAAAATACTGTATTGTGGTTTTTCTTTAGAATGTAACTAGAACCCAATGCTAAGTCAGAGTTTCAAAAAATATATCCAGTACCTCATACATGAAAGAAACCTGTCATCCTTGAACTCATTTAAGTGACAATTAGTAAGTAAACCCGTATCATTGTCTGCTATTCCATTAGTAGCTTTTTATTATATAATGAGAAACAGGCTCTAAATATATCTTCAATCTGATGAGATATCCAGTACCTCATACATCTGATGAGATAGCCAGTACCTCATACAATCTGATGAGATATCCAGTACCTCATACAATCTGATGAGATATCCAGTACCTCATACATGTGATGAGATATCCAGTACTTCATACATGAAAGAAACCTGTCATCCTTGAACTCATTTAAGTGACAGTAAGTAAACCCATATCATTGTCTGCTATTCCATTAGTAGCTTTTTATTATATAATGAGAAACAGGCTCTAAATATATCTTCAATCTGATGAGAAATTACCCTACCTACAGCTTATCTTGTTAATATCACCAGATACAGTGTGCCAATAAAATCGCTTATTTATCTGATCTCTACAGATGATACCATTTCTCCCATTCTAGTCCCTATCCACCCACAGCCTGGGTCTGCAGTTACCAAAAATGGTTTATAACTCCTTGGTAATAATTCTTACATGTTATGAGACCTCCTGGGAATAAGCCCTCCACTTCCCTTCCCCGGTACACCATTAAATGAATATGGCTGCAGCTCTCTGCTGGTTTGATCTGTTTCCGGACACCACCAGGGTTGCCCCAGCCAATGTAAACTCGACACTAATTCTGCTGCAATCTGCTTTACTTGACAGCACATAAACATTTTCTTCCTTGAATTGAGAATGTATATACATCTTCATTACACAGCAAGCTTCTGAGGTGCAGATCGGAGGAGATGCAATCTGTTTATCAGTAACATTAAAATATAGGGAGGGAAACCATTAACCGCTCAGGGTCAGAGCAGGGACAGGGAGGTCAGTGATCTTGAAGGATGCCTAGGCCCAAAGGAAAGACACTAGTCCTTCTCTGGCTACACACACTATTCCAAGGCCACTAATGCTTGGCAGTAAGACTTTTTTTTTTTTTGGCAGTAAGTCTTGAGTTCAGGTCTTCAGATAGCCTGCAGTTATTTTTTGTTCTTTATGCCTTCTCTTGACCTTCAAATACTGGGTAAAAAACTATTTATTGTATTGAAAGTGAGTTGCTCAGTTGTGTCCGACTCTTTGTGACCCCAAGGACTATACAGTCACTCTCCAGGCCAGAATACTGGAGTGGGTGGCCATTCCCTTCTCCAGAGGATCTTTCCAACCCAGGGATCGAACCCAGTTCTCCCACATTGCAGCTGAGCCACCAGGGAAGCCCATTTATGTATTAGGGCTTTGTTTATAATCTTTGTCTTCCCACCAGTTGTGTTCAGTATTTCTAGAAATTATTAAAGATTAAGCCCACATGGCTGGGGCTTCCTTGGAAGTCCAGTGGTTAGGACTCTGTGGGTTCCACTGCAGGGGCCACGAGTTTGATCCCTGGTCTGGGAACTAAGACCGCACAAGCTGTGCAGCACAGCTAAAACACATATACGACAAACAAAACCCACATGGCTTTTGGTGATACGAGAAAGCCTAAATTTTTAAAGATGATCTTCAGGTCACCTAGACTAACAATACACTGCTTTACTCTCTTGTTTACAAACTGAATTCCCAGCAGGTCCCATTCCAGATGAAGTTTTATAGGACATTAAAAAAAAAAACCCACTGGAAATAGTGAACTCTGTGCAGACGGCCCCGGGGATGCTTTCTAACAGGAACTGACATCACTGAGTGTGTATGATGCGCCAGGAAGCGTGCAAGGCGTGATGGAGCTGGGGCTCTGTGCTTTGACCCCCTCTGCCATATGCCTATGCTGTCATTTCTTTAGACTGTGAAACTGACAGTATTACAACATTGATATGAACAACCTAGGGGATTAAAAATAATAAAACCAAGGACACCAGGAAAAACACTGCTCTGCAATGCTAACTGTGCAGCACTGGCACCAGTGTGGATGTGACATCTTCTGGAAGGGCCCAATGCAGGAAGAGAAAGGGGAAAGAGAAGGAAAAATGGCACAACAGAGATGGACGATAAACAAAGAGAAGGGAAAACATTTGAGGGGGAAAAAACATCCTGTAGGGAGGGCTAGAGAGCTCAGGCACAGGGTAGAAGCTAAATAATCATTCGCAGAGCCAAAAGAGCCATCCTACGGTTAATACTGTATAACCATCCTTCCTGAGGACTTTTAAAAATGAATGATGCTGGGGACTTCCCTGGTGGTCCAGTGCCTAGGACTCTGAGCTCCCAATGCAGGGGGCCCAGGTTTGATCCCTGGTCAGGGAACCAGATCCCACATGCTGCATCCAAGACCTGGCAAAGCCAAATAAATAAATACATAATATATACATTAAAAAAAGAATGGTGCTGAAGCTGTGATAGCAATGGGAATTCTAAGGAAGTTCAGGATAAAAACCTATATAAGCAATACTTTCTCAGAGTTAAAAAAAAAAAAAAAGCATTATTTTGGGCTTCCCTGGTGGTCCAGTGGTTACGACTCCAAGCTTCCAGAGCAGACGGCATGGGTTCAATCCCTGGTTGGGGAGGTTTCACATGCACACAGTGTAGCAAAGGAAAAAAAAAAAAAAAAGTAGTTCCCAAAAAACTAGACTGACTGACTGACCAAGGCAATGAGGCCAAGAAAGCATTAAAAAAAACAACAACAACTTTCTCTCTCTCTCTCTATACACATATATATATGTACATGACAAAAAGGCATGTTCTCCAAATTCCATTTCTCCCTCAGCCCTCTAAGGAGGTCTCCTTATTATGTGTCCTCCCAGAAACACACAAGCACGCACGCATCGTTCCCCCTTTAAACACAACGTATCCTAAGGTACACACTAGCACTTGCTGCTTCTGTTGTGGCAGAGGTCTCCCAGATCACAGGGGAAAGCAGAGCTAAGGCAACAGACTGTTAAATGCTACAATTTCTATTTGAACACGGAGACTGAAAAATTATTTACTTTTATTCCAGGGATTCAGTAAGGTAATTAGACGTGTACATGATTCAGGTTAATTATACACAATGATGCAAATTAAAACTGAAGAAAGGCTTCTGGGGAAACTCCCACTACTCATTTCAGAAGACCTTTGGGGGCAGGGACTGACTTCTCTTGATTTCCCCACACTTCCTGACAGGAAGCCTGAATAAACAGCAGCCAAACTTTCAAACCAGCTTCTTGAAGACGGACAATCTAGAAAGACAAAGAGACAAGAAACAGTTTTCTCTAAGCACTGAAATATCTCCTCTTCCTGTCCACACCACACCATCATCTTCTACCGCTGCTGAAGTTGTTAACACTGACCTCCTTCCTCACCGTCAACACTTCTGTCCACAGACCTGAAAACAATGTACAGGATTTACACTATGGCTGTGCGAATACTGTCTAAGTCCAGACCAAGGATGTGTAAGTCCAGACCAAGCATGGGCCATGACAACATTTCCAACGTCACACATGCCTCCTGAAGAACAGCGCTTCCCCAGCACCAAGCACAGGTGTCTGTGCTTCTGTGACAACCATCCGTACAGCTGCCTAGATGATAGCCATGGTTGGCTTCCACCTGGACCCTGACTTTCTTAGACAAGGTGAGAGCCTTTCTTTTGCATAATTACCCTTTTGACACCCTTGTCTTAGCTCTCTTTAGTCTTTCCTCCCTCCTTCTATTGCATCTGGGACTTGTAACTCTGGGTCACTTGCAGTCCTCAGGACTCCCCTTCATTAAGTCCAGATTAAGATTTGATCTTCTGAAAACCATGTCTTCCTTTGTCCTGGTTTGGTCCTCATTTTGCTGGAGTAAACTGCTAAATCCCTTCCGAGGAAGGGACGTGGGAGCAGCAAGCCTGCGCCTGTCTGAGAACACCTGGACAGTTTTAGTGGAGTGTAAATACAGGTGGAAAGTCACCTTTCCTCGTGAGTGTGGAGGGCTTTCCTCCACTGTCTAGAAGCCTCTTACTACTGGGAAGACAAGGGTTCAGTCTAATTCTCACTTCTTTCACAGGCCAGCCATTTTTTCTTCTCTGGAGAAGGGTTTTTAGGATTTTCATCTTTAATGTTTTTGAGATTTCACCTGGTATGTCCAGGAGTGGCTCACTCATCGTGAGGAGTACTTTGAGGCCGTTCATTTAAGACCCCAAGAATTCCTGGACTGCTTCCGCTTCCTTCTCTCATCTACTTTCTAGGACATTTACTCACTCCTGCCTGCCGTCCATTCAGAGTATACAGACCTTCAGCTGCTCCTGCCCTCCAGTGTGCCATCAGCTCCAAGCCCAGAGTCTCCTGGGGCTCCAAAGAGGTCTAACCTTCACTGGGGTCCCTCCACAATTCATCAGATGGTGCCTCTCCCCTTGATGCTGCTAATTTGTGATGACCCCTGCTCTTCTTCCAAAAATTTAAGGAAATATAAATATTTCACTTACTGGGTACTGCCAATGCTCACTACTACGGCCTCTCCTCTCACTGATGTCTGGGAAGGAATCTTAAATTATGAAATCTGCATTTTCATAGCTTTAGATGGAATCCGATAATTCATAAATGTGCCTCATAAGGAAAAAGCAAAACTTCTGCCAGTAATGACTTACCTGTTTAGAAGAGCCCATTCACCTGCTCAGTTTCAGGGTCCAAATCAATATCATAGAAACAGGGCCGAGTAGGGAGTCCAGGCATGGTGCTCATCTAGGAGATGTGAAATAGCATTAAAAACAAACTAAACCAGGTCTTTTCCTTCATGCTCCTTTCAGTTAGAAAGCCCAAGACACAATATTATTTTACAGTTATCCATAAAGCGGTACTCTTCGTGTTACAAATTAAAAACCAAGTCACTGATTCTGTTATGATCTCAAGAGAAAACCCTTGAGTCCTCCAGCAAACCAGTCGCCAGTCTTCCCTCTGGGCTCCCACACGGACAGCTGCAACAGGAGGCTGAGGGGGAGTTTGCACCTTCGCCCCACAATGGCAAGTGCTGGGAGGCTAAGCCAGTTATTCACCCCCTTGGTTCTCACACTGAAACACCAAAAGGAGGTGCAGGCTTGTCTGCTATTTAATTTTGTTTTAAAGAGTCTTGAGATGATACTGGTATTATATATTTGCTTCAGTAACAAAAGATTAGCAATCAGTATCCTTTAATTTGGGCCATGACATTGCTGGACACAATCTAGATGGTTTTACAATCACTGTTACTACTAGTCCAATCTGGCTTTCTAAAACTGAACTTGCAATGCTTATGGATTTTATTTATAGTTGTTTCTTCTGAAGAGTTGGCTTTGACAAATACCTACTTAGATATAAATTTGTAAAGTCTTGTCAGTGAAAACTCAGTATATTTTAACCTGGAACAACATCCTTTATAAAGAATACATACATACAAGTTTCAAATCAGATCCAGACAGGAGGCGAGACTAAATGGAACTTCTACAACTTTACTATAAAAGTGTCATAGAAAAGGATGAGTCACCTTCCATAACACAAAATACATATACTTTAGAAAACCTGATTCTGACATCTGACTGTCAGTCAACACTCCTGAGAACACACTATATGGAGCTCATGTTGGTCTCTAGTCTCAAATTCTGTAAGAGAAGCAAGTGCTGAGTGTGGGGACGAGGAAGAAAAAGGGAGCCTGAAGATGACATTATAAAGATAAAGGACAGGTGCCCACTGATGTAGACACGCATGTGCAAGTTGGCAGAAAATTCTGAAGATGTTCCCCCAAATAGTAATTAGCAGGATTTTCAGTACTTTTATTCTTTTCCAAGTAGGACTTTTTCCCCTTAGACACTGGTCATATTGATAATCAGAAAACAGTTTTAAATAAGATTATATATATACATATAGGAACTTAGATTAAAAAAAACCTCCAAAAAGAAACCACCACCCCGTGAATTAGTACATAAAACGCTCAAATCCTCTAAGCCTCATTCAGGCCCCAACAGCAATTAGGAAGCAGGAAGAACAGCAATCATCAAGCCATCTAGATTTTGTGTGGAAATGTGTTGGTCCAAGCGGGCTTCTAACGTGAGTTTGTCTAGATGAGACTGCCGTGGAGCTGGGCAGGCTGTGCTCCTTTCCGAACTGCAGGCCTAAAACTTCCAGTTTCGCTTTTGTCTCCACAGCCACCCTTCTGCATGCACACATCAGAAGTGACAACACTGTTCTGCTTCTTCAGCTGCCAGCTGCTGACAGTTTCTCCAGAATCAATGTATGTTCTACAATATCCAAGGTGCTGGATAAATGGTTTAGAGTTCTTATTAAAAGGGGATTTTGACAAACCCTGAGCATTGATGAATGCTGTCACCAGAGCGAGACCTCTGGCCTCTGGAGGGGCTGAGGGACACTGGCTTGCAGGCCCGTCTGGCCACCACTGTGACGTGGTGACGCTGCCCCAGAGCACTTCGAGGAGCAGGGCTCACACCTCTTGTTGTTGTTTGGTCGCTCAGTCATGTCCGACTCTTTGTGACCCTTTGGACTAGCCTGACAGGCTCCTTTGCCCATGGAATTTCCCAGGCAAGAATACTGGAGTGGGTTGCCATTTCCTTCTCCAGGGCATCTTCCCAATCCAGGGATCCAACCAGTGTCTCCTGCTTGGCAGGCAGATTCTTTACCACTGAGACACCTGAACTATCCTGAGGCCCAAACCAGCAGAGCTGAAAATGAATTTGGCTTTAACCTTCTGTACTTCCGACTGTAATATTGCCTCCTACTGCCTTCTTACTAAACTGAAAGAAGCTCCAAAAGGAGATGTATTGATTTCTTTATTTGTGTACTGGCTTAGTTCACTATTTCAATCCTGTTATTTCAGGTAAGAAAAAGCTGCAGATATACTGGTTGGCCAAAAAGTTCATTTGGGTTTTTCTGTACATCTCAAGCGAATTTTCTGGCCAACCAAATAGGCTACTGGGCAGATCTGTGGGGGAGACCTGGGCACAGGATCAATGCAGACTTTGGGACAGAGTCCAAACTAACTAACAAAGTCAGTCCAAATCATGCCCGTAACCTCTCCTCTACTTCCCAATTAGCAATTTTCCTCCTAAAACATGTATGAAACCTGTAAGACAAGGAAGGATTTGAAAATTAATTCATCTCAAAGCGTAAATAATCAGCCATAGAAAGGAACGCATTTGAGTCAGTTCTAATGAGGTGGATGAACCTAGAACCTATTATACAGAGTGAAGTGAGTCAGAAAGAGAAAGATAAATATTGTTTCTAATGTACATATACAGAATCTAGAAAAATGGTTCTGAAGAATTTATTTACAGGGCAGCAGTGGAGAAACAGACACAGAGAACAGACTTAAGGACACGGGAGAGAGGAGGAGAGGGTTAGATGTAAGCAAAGAGCAACATGGAAACTTACATTACCATATGTAAAATAGATAGCCAGTGGAAATTTGCTATATGGCTCAGGAAACTCAAACAGGGGCTCTGTATCAACCAAGAGAGGTGGGATGGGGTGGGAGATGGGAGGGAGGTTCAAAAGGGAGGGGGTATATGTATACCTATGGCTGATTCATGTTGAGGTTTCACAGAAAACAACAAAATTCTGTAAAGCAATTACCCTTCAATTAAAAAAATTAATTAAAAAAAGAAGAAAAAAGCATAAATAAGCCGCCTTATCTTTCTTATCTATAGGCTTCATTTACACTTTAAGGGGCAAATTCTTTACTCAAGAATGGTTAATTCCCTGAATTTCAGGCATAAGCTCCAGGCCTATTGATAAGACCCAGGAGGTGCAGAGCCTCAAACAGGCTATTGGGAGGACTAAGTTAGTCTGTAAAAGGTGCCCAATAAAAGTCAGCTGTGATTATACACAACAGTACTGTACATAGCCTATGAATTAGGCCCATCCGGGATTCAGACAAGGTCACACTGCCACCGGGAAACAATTATTATTCAGTACAAGCAGTCATGGCATCATCCTTGAACTGAGACCAAGATGGTCCACGGCTAGACAATTTATCGTAATGGGTCCGACTCCAGCTTCCTCCTTAGCAATGAACTCTGCTAATTAGGCATTTATGTAATGTTTACAGTAATCGATTTAAGAAGCACTGATGAACAAGCGGTCCTCTCCGCTTGCAGCACTCACTCACCGTTCCCACCAGAGGGTACAGAAAGCCGGCCCCAACGCTGGCGCGGATGTCGCGAATGGGCAGGACGAAGCCAGTGGGCACACCTTTTAGCTCTGGGTTGTGAGACAAGGACAAGTGTGTCTTGGCCATGCAGATGGGCAGATTCCCAAAGCCCTGGGCAAAGATGGGAACAGAAGTGGGAGAAGTGAAAAGCTGGCAATGCAACGCAGAACATCTGGGCACTGTGCTTCTGCAGTTTACCTGAAACACCCAACTCCCTTTATGTCCATGTCTGTGTCACCACTCTCCTCCAGCTTAGTCATTATAAATTAAAAAAAAAATCCTTCTTGGGCAAAGGAGTGGAGCCCGCACAACTATATCCCACAAATGAACATTTCACTTTCATTTATATAACCGATTAAAATGATAGTCTGGAGCAGAAGTGAAAATATCACTCAAGGCAGGCTCTCAGTGCTTTAGTAAGACATTTCATGTTTCCTCATGACTTTTCTACACTCACATACCACCTCAGGGAAGATAAAGAACTTGGGACTGGACCACCTAATCCATGCTCAGTATTTAAGAGGGGAGACGGCTGCCGCCCAGAGGAGGACAGCAGTGCCTGGCGGGGCTGGGACAACGCGGGCATTCTGCCTCCAAGACTTGATATTTAAGAAGAGCTGAAAGAACACACCTACCTGCTTTGTGTAGACCTCCGCTTTGTGCTGGGCTTCAGGGAGCAATTCGATGTCGTCAGCTCCATAGATCTTCTGCGCAATAATTCTGATTTTGTCCTCAACTGGGAGCTAATGAGAGAGAGAGGGGAGGGCATGACTAGATACCTGTGAGGACATGAACCTTTACTTACAGTGGTATTCCGGGTCAGAGTCCCTGAAACGGCCACAGGTGTTTATACATATACAAGGATGGGCAAATAGTTCAAAGTTTACTGGATTAGAAACGTTTTTTTACTACAAGGTCCCAGATCTTATAAGCTGAAACTGTCCCACAGGTGTCAAGTTACTGTATGTGTGTGTGCATGTGTAAGATTTTACTAGGTACATCATAAACAATATTGCTCGAGTAACTATTTCTTCGTAAATAAAAATAATGCTCTAATACTGACCATCAGTCTCCCATCAAAGCAGACTTGGGATACTGTTTATGAATTAAGACAACTGATACCCATTCACAGAACCCCCAGTGTGTACAGATGCTTCCTTTAACACAAATGACTGTCAACTGCTATTACTTTGGAAATAGTTATAAAAACAAAATCATCCCCATATTTAAACAACAATCTAATGACTTATACGATCAACATACAACAAGGATGGTGGGACATGGCACTTGTGTAGCGGATAGAGGCCAGGGGTCCAACCAGTGACCTCCAGGTCTAATGAGGAAGCCCAGAGCTGCTTCCTCCAGGGCAAAAACCTTCAGAAGTGGCGTCTGGCCTCTGAAATACTCTTGCAGCCCAGCTCAAGTCACTAAAATTCAAGAGCAAACAGCACAAGGAGAAACTGCCCAAAGGAAATGGGAAAGACAGCTACTCTCACAGGTAACCTGGGTGAGCAAATCACTTAAATTAGGCAGTATATGACTCCATGCCCCCTAGCAACTAAGGCTAACATTGGGCGAGTTTTGCTTTCTGAAAAGAATAATTACGAAAAGAATTACCTACGAAAACAAGTATTTCCTTTTGAACTAAACTGTGATCATTTATGAGGGGGCTTTGTATAATGGACATGAATAAAGTGAAGCTATTCAATTGCGGCTTTATAAAGATTCAATAGAGATTACTTTCATAGCCTCTTATAACTGGAGCTCTATAAATGCCAAGGCACATTCAGAACTTCTGAAGCAAAAGTACTTTCGTTGAGGAGTGATTTAAGACCAACAGATGCTGAATACGACAAAATGCGACAGCTTCCCGTCTGTCAGATACAAGTTCCAAGTAGAAACGGGTTATGAAGTCCTCATTATCCCACTTCTTCCAGGCCTCCTTCTCACCTCCAAGGACTGGGGTTCCTCACTCAGGCATCGTGGATGCGGGCTTAGAGAAGGTGTCTATAAATGCTCTGTATCTGTGTGCAAATTTCTGTGTATGGCATTTCCCCCAAAGACGTTTGGTTGAACAGGTTTTCAAACCAGTCTATAAAACTAAAGCTCAACAGGAAAATGTCCATTGTCAATAGAATCTTAATTAACTGTAATTAAGATATAAGCAGATTAGGTCTGCGAAGGACAAAGAAAACAAGAGACTGTTAAAATTCATGAGCAATAGGGTTTGCTTCCTTCTACCTTTTTATGGCTATTTTTGAAAGTCTATGGCCTAGATAACACAAGCAGAACCAGCTGCAGTGTCCATGCCATGCTCCTAACGAAGCTGGCAGTTGTTGCTGTGGGCGGACTGCTTAATGTCCAATCGCCTTCTGAAGTATATGGACAGAGAACTGACAGCAAAGCACAACCCTATAATAAGAACCACCACTTTGTGAACTACCTTTATTGTACCCCAGAATAAGCAGTGCTTCTGCCTACGCCAGACGTATCATAATTTACTCAGTGACAGAAAGGACGCTGAAGCCTGCCAAGGTACTCTGGTTTCGCGCCTGAGTGCTTCTCTGAACCCCAGGCACCCCGTACCAGGAAAGGTGTGCAGAACCACACTGCTTTCCCCTATGCTGGGAAGCAGTCAGACGACACTTCTCAGCTTGATGTAGCCCAGTGCCAGTTTGCAGTAACATGGCTGGTGCCCTGCTTTAAAGGCTGTGGTTCTCTATGTAAGCCTTTCTCCTGCCAGAAAAGGGGCTGTACTGTGAGCCTTTTCCAAAGTTAGGACGTGAGCCAACCTCCTGGGGTGTTCTTGTCTGGATGCCCCCCTCGGTCAGAAAGCAGCAATGCACATTGTTAAGAAAGCTGTCTGGAGTTGGGCGTCCAGGCTGTGGTCATGTAACTCACCTCCATGAGACGCAAACCCACAGGCTGAAGCTGCTAAACATGGCTCTGAACAGAAGCCTAAACAGAAACTTCGTTGTGCTTTTTTGGTTTATTGTTTTTGCATACAGCAGTTAACCCACCTTGAGGTCATAGAGAAGCTGGAAGCTGCTGGGGGCCGCAGCTGCCCTCTGGACGGCCTCAGCCAGTGCCAGGGCGCCCTTGCCCCCTTCTGCCCAGTGAGTGCACTTCACGGCGTCAAAAGCACCATGTTCTTTGGCGAGGTGGCTGACGAGGTCCAGCTCGGCCTCCGTATCTGTCCTATAAAGGCAGAACTTCAGGTTAAAGCACTGAGGATGGGGGAGAGGACAGAATTTGTCATGTTTTTGCCATAAAAATCCACGTGCATTACCCACTGATAAACAGACATGAACAGTACACTGCTTGGGTTTGAACCCTGATGCCACAATTTACCAGCTGGATGACTTGCAATGTCTTGGTGTCCATGTGGGTAGAATGGGCATAATCACTGCATTTCATGGGATGTCATGAGGCTTAGATGGCAAACACACGCAAGGTACTTAGAACATTCCAGGCACATCATAAGGAATCAATAAACACTAGCTTCTCAAAATTTTTGTTTCCTATTTTGCTGTGGCTAGACCATCAGAACAAGATCAAAACCAGCATGAGAATAACTAAACAACCCATGCAAGTTCTCTTACAGGAACATTTCCAGGTCACTATGCTTAACAAACTGTCAAGACACTCTCCTACCACACCTGGAGAAATAATGGAACTGTAGGCCCATGACCTTATCTTAGCACAAAAGGCCTTTAGAGACCAGAAAGAACATTTAAGTTCTGGCCTGTGTGTTACCCACTTCACCTGGTGAGGATGGGCACCCACAGGAGCCAAATCTGACTCCGCATGCTCAGCAGGGAGGGTGACAAGTCCCCTGTGACATATGCAGCTCCTGTCATATGGCAGGCTCTCATCAACAGCTCCCAAAGCGACCACTTGATAACTGACAGCAGCAACTGAAGAAAAGAACAAAGCTAAGAGCTGGGCTGCACATCCGCTCCAGGAGACGTCTGCTGGCCATTTCCCACACTCTCCCTCAACTCTTTGTTTTATTAATTTATTTTTTAATTGAAGGATAATTGCTTTACAGAATTTTGTTGTGTTCTGTCAAATCCTGCCTCAACTCACACCCCATACGTACTTGAAGGCGTTCACGGCCACTACCACTGGCACGCCAAACATCCTGGCATTTTCAATTTGCTTCTTCAAGTTACTGAAGCCTTTTCCAACCAGCTCCAGGTCCTGCAGAAACAACAGAGGGAGGTCTGGAAGGTTAGAGAGCAGAAGTTAAAACAGCTGCAGGTTCTTCTTAAAAGAGAAACTATCTCCTTGAGCCAGCAGCCACTTGCTGTCAGGACAAGCCGACAGAGCGCAGGGGCGGTGATGCGTTCCCCAGGCCGCTCCAAGTGACCTGTGACCCTGGAGCAAGCTGTGCTCGTGGCCTGGCTGCCCTGAAAGCTGAGATCTGCCTGCGCATCTGCCTCACCATGCCATATCTCGAGCTTATTTGCTGTTTGAAGGGACTCAGATGCCCTTAAATTATATTTGCAACCCGTTTTATAATAGACTGTACGTAGTCCTATGGCACAACGGCACACACTGGCTGTTCGGGATGGCACAGACGCTGCCATCAGAAGGCAGGGCCTGGCATACGGTGCACAAAAAAGCCAAAGTGTCAGTCACTCAGTTGTGTCCAACTTTTGCAACCCCATGGACTACAGCCCCCCCAGGCTCCTCTGTCTAAGGGATTTCTTAGGCAAGAATACTGGAGTGGGTTGCCATTTTCTCCTCCAGGGGATCTTCCCAACCCAGGGATCGAACCTGGGTCTCCCATACTGCAGGCAGATTCTTTACCGTCTGAGCCACCAGGGAAGCCCCGTGCATGGCATTTGTCAGAAAATGTGGTGTCATCAGGAATGCTTCAAAAGGTTTAAATGAACTCAACCATAATAAGCCTTGTATCAGAATTAAGATAAATACCATCTTTAAGAACCAAATACTATGAAATTGAAAGGAAAGTAATTAAGGAAGCATTTTAAAATATGCTTCCTGGAGCACTGCCTGCAGCATGAGAAGACTGCAAACAACACAAACCTCCTCCAATAGGGGACTGAGTCAGTGAACTATGATATACACACTCAATAAATATGTATCATGCACATGTCATGAAAAGTGAGATAATCTGTATTAGCACAGAACCTCTCAAAGATGTACTAAAACTGTGAAACTATGAATAGCTTAATTAATGCTATTTTTGGACAAATAAAAAAATACATGTGCATATGCAGGAAATTTTAAATGTTGAGAGATACATACACTGAACAGGGGACTCATATCATATATATTATAATCTTAATTTTTTTTATAAAGTGTATGTTATTATATAAGCTTAAAATACATTAAGTATTTTAACAATGAAAGTATCATGGTCTCATATACAAATATGTACCTAAGACCATGGGTAAAACCCAGCAGTAATAGTGCTTGGTTTATGGACTCCATAAAACCATGGCAGAAAGGGTAAGATACAAGCACAAAACAACCGAGATCATTATAAACATGATTTATGTTTTTTTTTCCCTTTAATCACTGAAAACTGAGATTAGAATTTAGTTGACATTCTAAAGAGCACAGCTAATTCTTTACCTCTAGTCACATGAAAACCAATTAATATGTAAGACTGATTGAGAACAGTTTTAAATA
>NW_011494811.1:7005351-7044289 GCF_000754665.1 Bison bison bison
TTTAAATAAGGCGAATTTCTTAAATGAAGACACCAGCTGGGCCAGTGAGGGGCAGTCACTCTAATTAGACACAGGAAAGGCTGCGGGGTGGCAGAAGGGCCAGAACTGTGAATTCCCCTCCTACGCATGAATCACACAAATGACCATAAAAGGCAAATCATAACTCAGAAGACAGGCAGGCTGAAGGCACCAGCAATGCTTTGCTAGCTGCTTTTGAATTACTTCATTTGGGGGCTGAAAAGTGACCCTGCACTGTCTGACAATTTAAAAGCCTCCAAAAAAGGCAGAGAACTTGAATCAACGGTGATAGCCGCTGACCTTACCGTCTCACATGGTGCCCGCACCTCTCTCAAGACCACCCCAAACTGGCGCCAGAGATGCTTCTCGATGGTAAATGATACGAACATGAGAAGCTCTACACTCACAATTCTTTGAGCTCCTGCTTACTGCTATAAACCATATCAGTTTATGAAAACCTTGCTTAGAAAAATAACCAGGGTGCTGATCCCATCTTGGCCCTTGACTATGAATTTAAATCTGCAGAGAAAAAAGCATTTGAGAAAATCCCCCTACTTGCCTCTGATTTGAATGGCATTTACAAATCAACCGGTCAATGCAGGGAAGACAAGGAAACTTCCACTAGATTAGTGCATGGTTCCTTATTTCTTTGTAGTGGGGGGTATCCTACAAATCATAGCTTCCCTCTTTAGCAACAACCCTGGCCTCTACGCTCTGAATGCCAGTAGCACTCCCCACCTCCAGTTGTAACAATCAAAAATAAATGTCTCTAGACATTCCCAAATATCCTAGGATGGGGGAACTGCTTCTGGTTGAGAATCAACCACTGGTCTAGGGGAGTGGTTTTACCGGTAGCCTATGTAGGCAACTGTTTTATGAGGCATTTCTTCCCTGTTTCATTTAGTGCAGTTGTTCAGCACACTATGGGCCCCTTGCTCCCAGGAACAGCCCTGGGTCATATGACAACCCACTCATTTCCAGATATGCCAGGCTGAGAAATGCTGACTTGGAATGTGGTGCATCCTAGGGCAAGCAATGAGAAGTGACTGAAGTTACCTCCTCTATGTAGGCCTTGGGAAGCGGAAGTCCAGCAGTAACCTGGAAGATAAAGCAGCAAAGTCAGAGGCATTTTTACTTACAGTAAAATTTTAGCTTCTAACAGTGCTTTGCCATCTGTTCAAAGCCAGAAACTGCATCCTTGGGGCAGGGGGCTGGGGGGTGGGGTGGAGGATATACAGCAGTAGAAAGCTGTTTCCTGCCTTAAGGATTTAGAGCAAATGACCAAAACTACGGCACAGAACAAAAGTCACTGCTGTGAGCAGGGTGGGAGACCTTCATGAACTGAATTAAAGACAGAAGGGACGAATCTATGAAGGCGGGTGGGGGAAGCAATGTGTTTCCCTGCGAAGCACACAGCAGTGGGGGTGGAAGTAGGGCTGAGTATAGGGAAAAAGGCAGCTGTCAGCCCTGCAAGAGCCACCCTGAGACGTCCGCTGTGGAGTCTGAGATGCGCCCAGCAATGTATTCATGAGCCGGTCCACCAAGCCAGCCCACACCTTGTGGAATGGTGCGTGGGGGCTGAACTGGGGCACGTGAGCAGTACAAACAAGAGGGAAACAACACACAAAGATTTTCTTCCTCTACGGTTACAGAGGTACCTGGTGGGGCCTACTGTATGCACAGGGAAGTGCGTGAGGGTGCAGGCGCCGGTCCCAGGGACCCGGCTGGGCAACAGACTAACAAACCTTCCGAGTGCTCTGCTCCCTTTCCTCAGAGACACCACGGTGCTCCACCTCCAAAAGGGGCCTCAGAGAAGTGGGGCAGGAAGCTGGGACCTGATCCCACTCTCCGGGCCTCACATGGCTCCAGGAGGTACAGGAGCAGCGGGCCAGCCTCCCAACAGAGCTGTGTGAAAAGCTCTCCTCTCAGTGCGGCCAGGTGACACGCTCACGTGATTCCTCAGACCATGAGATCAGGAGGAAGGGAGGCACAAGGGCGTGAGGATGAGTGAGAGGATGGAGGAGGAGAAACGCTGGTTATGATAAGGAAGAGAAAGGGAGTCCATCCTGCAGCCCAGCAGAAAGGGACGTCCTGGGTTAGGAGGGCCACAGGACGAGGAGGACCAGAGAGGTGTGCTGGGCTGTGGCGGCGGTGGTTCTCCCCTTAGTGGGGACCTAAACCTTTCCTGGGGTCCAAGAGGTCAGGACTACTTCCATAACCCTAAGATATTATGGCTCTTTTCACTCTCATTCCCTCAGGAAGTCTACAATGGATTTGCCCACAGATTATGTGACATCACAACAGATCAAATGCTGAAGATGAGAATCCAGCAGTCTTTGATTAAGCCAGACACTGAAGAGATCTGAAAAACATACAATGCCCAAATGTTGTTTTGGAAAATAGTCACTTAAAAAAACTGTTTATATAAGCATTTAATTATGTTAATATTTATGCTAAAATTTAATTCCTACTTTGGTAAATATCAGTATACACAACTCACCTAAACAAAAGTTCTTTTAGGCCTTTAATAATTTTAAGTGTGTCAGGAAGGTCTGAGGCCAACATTCTTGAGAACTGCTCTATCAGGAAAAGCCCTGATCACTACACTAAGAAAACAGTGATTTTCTTCTGCAGATGAGGGAGGTCTGACTGCTCAAGCTACAAGACTAGCTCCCAGAGGATAGGAATTTAATACTTCATCAACTAATTCCTGAAAGAGAGAGCCGTATCTTCACATGTACACGCTGAATAAAAGGTTACAACAGTGACAGTGTTCGTCACTCAGTCGTGTCCGACTCTTTGCCGCCCCAGACTGTAGCCCACCAGGCTCCTCTGTCCATGGGATTCTCCAGGCAAGAATACTGGAATGGGCTGCCATTCCCTTCTCCAGGGGATCTTCCCGATCCAGGGATCAAACTGGGTCTCCTGTATTACAGGTGGATTCTTTACCGTCTGAGCCACTTGGGAAACCCAACAATAGAGCAAAAAGTACAATTTCTAAGCAGTGTGAAGAGAGGAAAACACAGTTTCAGGATAGAGCTGAAGGAAAACCGTGATCACCTGTTTCCCCCATCACTGGAGGCAGTCCCAGCATACCTACCCCTCTTCTCTTCCTCTCCCCAGCCCAGGCTGTTATCAGTCCTGCCTGGCACGCTGACCTCTATCTCAAGCTAAATGGGTTGGCTGGCTGGCTGCCAGCAGCACCATTAGAGGGAATGGGACTCAGATGTAAAAAGAACAGTCCGAACAGAAAGGAGTTTTTCGGTAAATATAGCCAAGCACATGTCCTTGGAGGGGTTTGGATATCATCAGGTGTTTTCCTCAGAAAGGTAGGCCACGAGGCCAAACTTGGCCCTCTCCAAGAGCAGGGACTACCTGTGAGTGATGAGACGGCCAGCACAAGAGCCATGTGGACGTGCCCTGCTTTGGTACCCTAATAATCTTAAGGATAAGAGCAGCTTAATGAAGAAACAGGCAGGAGTCATCAGCTTCCTTTTAGCCTTCAGAACATGTCTGAGAATCAGACCCTTCCAATCCCTGATTCTCACCGTGGGGCCACCTCCGTGCATTTTCAGAGCCCTGACAGTGGCGACAAGCACCACCACGTGCGGGCGGAGACCAGAATACCGGCATTTGATGTTAAAGAACTTTTCCATTCCAATGTCTGCTCCGAATCCTGCTTCAGTCACTGTAAGGACAAAAGCAACTGTAAAAATGCTACCCCAACTCCTTTGATGCTGAAAGAAAAATGGTCTATCACTGATTTTGCAAAAGTACTTGCCTACAAACCCTTTGGGACCGACAAGCTTGAGTGCAATCCTGTCTGCAATGATGGAGGAATTCCCGTGTGCGATGTTGGCAAACGGCCCAGCGTGAACAAACACTGGAGTGCCCTGTGGAAAGCAAGACATCATGAGCAAAGCTGCCAATCCTGCTTCAAAAGGGACCATTCGGTCAAGGGGAACCAAAATTAGTTGGCATCCAAAAGAAAAAGGGCAAGTATGAAGCCACCTCTTTTATATTTCAGTGAACTCCCAGTCATAACTGTGAGAAGAATGGGAATAAAGAGATGATCAGGAAAAGAAGTATCTCCCTAAGGACACTGTGCTTTCTAACCAGTCCAGGACGGCGGGAGTCACTCTGCTCACCTCTAATGTCTGCATGAGATTGGGCTTGATGGCGTCTTTCATAAGGACCGTCAATGCTCCACTCACTCCCTACAAAACAAAAGCACAAACGGTTAATTCCCACCAGGAAAAAACCCTCCCTTTTGAAGCCAAAATTCAACATTCTTAGGTTTTCCATTTTTGGCCATCTTGGACTAATGAATATTTTTACCTAAACTAGACCAGTCATTCATGTACTTATAAAGCTACCAAATACCTTAAAGAAGAATAGAGAATGAAAATGACATTCACATGTAAGTTCTGGAAAAATGTGTAACCCTGGAAACAAGCATCTCAGTGAAGCTCTGGTTACTGATCCATGTGGGGAATCCATTTTAGACAGCATGAAGACACTAGTTCCTAGAATACTGAAGTATAGGTAATTCTGTGGTGTCTGGACTGAAATGGCTATAAACCAAATTTAACATGTGTGTCTTGGGGCCTCTCCAAATTTAACCTGGGGCTTCTCCTGTGGCTCAGTGGTAAAAAAAAAAAAAAAAAATCTACCTGCAATGCTGGAGCTGCAGGAGACACAGGTTTGATCCCTGGGTTGGGAAGGTACCCTGGAGAAGGGAATGGTAACCCACTCCAGTATTCTTGCCTGGAGAATCCCATGGACAGAGGAGTCTGATGGGCTACAGCCCATAGGGTTGCAAAGAGTTGGACACGACTGAAGCGACTTAACATGCATGCACGTCCCGTACCTTAAACTGAAATTTACCCAGGAGTTCAACATCAGCTCTCATATATCAGGACCCTCTTTTAAGCCATCCAACCACGGATGAACAAACTGGTATCAATGTAAGATAAAGGTATAGATTTCAATTTCCATGAGTTTCTAGGTTTCTGGTTTGGTGTAAAAATTTAAAGCAATTTTTGTTTTTACATACAGAAACTGTGAAAATAAAAAATTAGTATTTCCCCCCCTTTCTGAATTCATCTGACATACCACTAATTGTAGACCAACCATTTTGGTGTGTGTCAACACAAACAGGCTTTTTAAAAATTAATCTAGAGATTATCTCATTTCAAACTTCATATTACCATGTAGACAGTTCAGAAATAATCCTGACCTGGACAACTAGCCAAGTAAGATCATTAGAAGACCTGGTTGAGCTGTTTCTAATATGATCATCAGTGTGGATATGGGGCCAATGAGCCTCATGATGAGAGGTCTCTGCGCAAGGAGGCCTGTTGCGGGGAGGGGCCGGGGTGGGACGCTAAGCTCAGTTCTAAGGGACTTAGACTTGGGACTCTTGATGCTCTCTGAAACTGAAGTCAGACACCCTCTCTTGGAAATATTCACAGGTTGAATATAAATGCTCAAACCATCTGAAAACTGTGGTCTGTTACTGGAGCATACTGCCTGTCACTTTCTGTGGAAGTGTTTTTTATAAATTTCATATTTATTTACCAAGTAAAAAGATCATATGACTTCATTAGTTAACTGCAGTATCTTAACTCCACCATAGTTTGTGTTACCGGTAGCTGCTGAGAGAGGCTGGGAATACAGACACAGAGGAATCACCCCGGGACCCACCAGATCCTCAGTACTGATGGGCTCCCCTTTCTTGCTGGACGCCACCACCATTTTGCCCAGTCTCTCTCTCATGTCTTCTAGAGAACTGGTGAGAGCCAGGACAGCCATGATTTCACTGGCCACGGAGATATCAAACTGGGCCTGTTGGCAGGGAAAAGACGCAATAAGGAAAACTGTGTTAAACCTACAAGTGTGGATTCTCTTTACATCCTAGGCTTAAACAAATAACTTAAAAGGACAGAATAAAAGAACAGTACACGAAGAACTTAATGAAAATAAATAATCCCCTAAGAGCAAACAAGTTTGTAATTAAATATTCCAAGACTTTGAATAGACAGTTTTTAGAAATAAAAGTCCCAGAAGGACCAACAATCCTTCTGGAGGCAGCTTGTGGTTCTGTGATTACGGTTTCCCTAACATACAGGGACTGACACGGAAGCTCTCACACTAAAGAAACATACTGCAAGACGGCCACAAAAAAGAAGCCATTTTAATCAATTTGTGTGCAAGGATATTCACTGGGGGCTCTCCACCTCTAGGAGAAAATGTTGGGGGAAAATACATAGGTGACACATGGGGTTTACTGCAAAAGCTGTCAAGAGCGCTCAATGCCACACACCTACTCGCTCCCACTTTAAAAGGAAGAAGGCGGAACAACACCCGGCAGAATCAATCGATCGGGAAAGGACGGAGGAGGAGAGAAGCAGCAAGGATCCAGTCCCCATGAACTAATCTACTTAGAAAGGAACACTTACCGTCCGTGAGTGCCCCTTCTCCGTTGGAGCCTGTCCAATTGTGATCTTCCTCAGGAATCTATCGTTGGTATCCAGCACTACAGGAGAAAGGGAAGACGCAGAAGATACGGTAGACACAGCAGAAAGGAAAAAGGACCACAGAGTTAAAGGAACTTGCAGAATTGTAAAGCAACAAGTCTAACTTAATGACTATTTGATTTCAAATTTTATGGTAAAGCTAGAATATGGGTTCAAGTTTAGAAATGATGTTCACATACTGTTAATGTGCAGGAATCAAGGACAGGATTGTAGAGTGGCTTTGTTTATGCTTTCTACAGAATTCAAACAATTATTAATAACTAGAAATCTGGACTCTGTTTCAAAGCATATTCCAAATTCCACAGAAAACAGAGTAGGTCACACTGTTTCAAAAGGCCAAGGTTTGTGCTGTTCCATGGGATGACTCACTGATTTTACACAACCCTGAGAACCACAGGGGCCATAAACACAGGGCAAGGGCAAGGCCTTTTGAAGCAGGCTGGGTGACAGACCAGCTCTTTCCTTAGTATGTGCAGATGGAATAGTTTCCATTCTGATGGCACAACATCGATCCAATTGCATACCCTTGGAAAACACGGCTTAGATCAATCTGCTAACTACTCTTAATCCCACCGCCTAGGTCTAACTATGGTGAACATTTTAATATATTCCCAATTTTTGTGGACTTCTCTGGTGGCTCAGACGGTAAAGCATCTGTCTATAATGCAGGAGACCCGGGTTCGAGCCCTGGGTTGGGAAGATCCCCTGGAGAAGGAAATGGCAATCCACTCCAGTACTATTGCCTGGAAGATCCCATGGACAGAGGAACCTGGTAGGCTACAGTCTATGGGGTCGAAAAGAGTCGGACACGACTGAGCGACTTCACTTTTCACTTTCACTTTGTTTTTTGTATGACATGCCAAAAATAGCAACAAAACACAAAACGAACAACAGTGGCAAACCCGTTCACACTTTTAGGGTGCATCAAAGAGGAGAGGCTTTTTTAAGGTACTGGATAACATGCTAAATTTTTTCCCATAATACCATATTTAAACACTAAGAGCAGCGTCTTGTACAGCACTTGGAGACACACATACAACCCCATTTTGACAGTGAAGGATGTAATGAGTTGTTGGAGTTTATCCTTTTTTTTTTATAAATAGTGTCAAGTTCCTTGTATCTAATTTCTGTGTATAAAACAGCCAATGGGTATGATCTATTTTTTCCCTTGTCTACTTCTACCTTCTCAGAAAGCATGAAATTACATATAAAGCAAAGGAAAAGTGAAGGAGATACCAAATTTTCAAACTGGATCTTTACTCCTCACAAAGTATTATACCATAGGGTTAAAGCTACTGAAACAAAGGAAGAGAAATATCAGTGTAGATTAGATGCTAAGAGAGTTACCTTAAAAATGCCATTAGCTAGCACAGTTATTGGGCCAATCACAATCACAAAAACAGTCAATAAATTACTTGTTAGCTGCATTCTGTGCACCTGGATAAAAATTCCTTCTCAGTAATGATAGAGTTTGCATGGATGCACTGTTGGTACAAAATAAAAAACTAAGCCATGCTGGCTGATATAAAGAAAGGCAACATATGGCAGGGAAACCAGGCAACTCACTCTTCAACTTGCTAAATGTTTAGACCTACAAGGCTACCTATTTTGTTAAAAGAGAGTTTAACAAAATGAGGCAAAAATGAGTAGGCAAGCTCCAGAGCTACAAGAAAAATCAAGTCACTTATGCCAGACAAGAATTCTAAGAATAAAGGGCAACATGATTCAAGAAGTGATTAAACATTACTTCTGTACTTCATGACACCAAAACTTGCCGTATAAAATGGAACTTGCAAAAATGTTACTTCTGGTTTGTGCATGAACTTCCTTAAAACCATCCTCACACCAATGAACACTGCAAAGCCAGCAAAATGTCCAACTGACCAAACAAAAGCAGGTTTGATTACAGCTAATAAGGAGAGAGACTGGTAGAGGTGGCCAGGAAAAGGAGTAAGTTGCCATCTTGGTCAGCCCTTAACCATGAACACAAGAATACCCAAGCTCTGGACCTCCTGTTTTACCACCTTTTAGGGAGGGCATGGGGTGTGCGGCATAACTGAACCCATGGGGCGTACGCCCTGCTCTGGTACCTCTTTGCCAAGTGATAGTTTCTGGATCAATGTCCAATCTTGCAAATCTGTTTATCTCTTCATCTGTCAGTGTGGCAGGGTCAGTCTTTTCAATGCCTAGTCTCTGAAGAGATAAAAAAATTAAAACAAAAATAAGACAAAACAAACAAAGCAAATAAATTTTAAAAAAGATTTTTATCCTTCGCTCCAGATAGGGTCCCCTCTAGGAAATATGAAAGTGAAAATGAAAGTGAAAGTGAAGTTGTGTCCGACTCTTTGCGACCCCATGGGCAGCAGCCTGCACCAGGCTCCTCCGTCCATGGGATTTTCTAGGCAAGAGTACTGGAGTGGGTTGCCATTTCCTTCTCCAGGGAATCTTCCCGACCCAGGGATTGAACCCAGGTCTCCCGCATTGTAGACAGACGCTTTACCATCTGAACCACCAGGGAAGTCTTAAATATAAACCATATATTTTAGGTTATAAGTCTAGGAAATATAAACCATGTTAAATTCAGAAGGGCAAATTATGATCCCTTTAGCTAAATCTTTATTAATACCACTCACACATGTACCAAGGCATGAGTAACACATTTGTCCCTATTACTGAACACCAGAGGCATTTCCCTAAACCAAAGCCTTATGTAAGCACAGTGACCAAAACATGTCATACTAATTCACCATATGCAAACATATTGAAAGGAAAAGAAGTGCAAAGCTTTTTCAATCAAACAACTGAGAAGTCCAAGTCAAATGCAAAACCAGAAATGGCCAAAACAAGTAGCAATCAATAAAAATCAATGGAAATCACTTTTAATGTTTTTTAAAAAAAATAATATGCTAATCTTTTGAAATATATAAAGGGATAGTCTTTTCAATGCAGAGGAAAAGAAAAAACATCGCTCTAGCACAGTACATGCTTTTGAAGTAGTCCTATTGTTTACTGCCTTCTTACTGTTTCAAAAGGCACAAGAAAGCTTTGTCTCTTCCTCCTCATGGAAGTTGGAAATTTGTCTATTTACAATGTGTACCGTGGTCACATCCTGAAATGGAAAATTCCTTTAAAACATACCCTCCTTTTCTCATAACTCTTAGTAGAGCTGAGTGGCCCCAGCAAGCCCTACTCTTCCCGTAGTTTCCTTCCTATGCCAATAGGACTTTGTTTTCAAACCTCAGGTGTGTTTTCAGAGTTGGTGCTCACGGGCTTGTCAAACAGCCTCACAAGCCTGGAACGTGCTATTGTTCACAGAGGTCAGCAAAACCCTCAGTTGCTAAGTTGTGAATCTGTGGTTGATCATCCACTCTTTTTTACTTCTTTGGTTGCACTGGGTCTTGGCTGCGGCATGCGGGACCTTTGATCTTCATTGCGGCATCTTTAGTTGTAGTATGCAAACTCTTGGTTGCAGCACGTGGGATCTAGTTCCCTGAGCAGGCATCGAACCCAGACCCCCTGCCTTGGAAGTATGGAGTCTTAGCCACTGGACCACCAGGGAAGTCCTGACAACCCACTCTTGACTAAGCCAGGGGGTTAGACTGAGAAAACAAAGTTCAAGAGAGAAAGTTTGGGAACCAGGAAACAGGGGACCAATGTTCTCGTTCTAACCTGTCGAGGGGTTCTGTGGCCACGGACAAATCCCTCGTTTTCAAACCCTAGAGCTTTTTAAAGGATCATTTAAACACTGAGTCCAACCCCTCCCCACACATTGACAGAAAGTTCTACCAACAAAGGTTAAGATCAGTTGCCTGCTCCTTCCACCATACTTGCAGAACACAATTCTCTGACATAACAAGGTAGGAGCTGACTTATTTTCTGCATAGTGTTTTTTGGGAGGTGTGAAAACAAGAGAAGCTAAGCAATATCAAACTGTGTGAAAGTCAGTTTTTCTCATGTCTAGAGAAAAATGCATATGCATCAATGTGACAGCACTGTACAGTAAGTAGGGCAAAATGCAAACAATGACTGCATCTGGGTACAAGGGAGCTTGTGTACTACTCTTACAGCATCAAAATATAAGTTGCAAAAAATTAAAAATAAGGTGAGTGTAACTAATATTGGTAACAAGGCAGCACATACCATTTACTGAATGCTTACATGTGCCAGGCAGTCTAATATTTATAGATGTACAATATTTCTTGCATATGTAAAAGTAACACAGGAATATACTTTTGAGTTTTATTTTTAAAATTCCCTTGTGCTACCCCTTTATAGTCACACTGTCCCTGACCCGTAACTGCTGGCACCCACTGACCTGTTCTTCATCACTATAGCTCTGTCTTTTGAGATTGTCATATAAATAAATGCAAGCATACGGTATGCAACCGTTTGAGACATTTTCTTCCACAAAAACATAATGCCCTTGGGATTCATTCAAGTTGTTGTATCAGTTCATTCATTCATTCATGGTACGGATGTACCAGTTTGTTTATCCATTCATTCACTGAAGGCCATTTGGATTGTTTCTAGATTTTGCAGAGTATTAATAGAGCTGCCCCAAAAATTCATGTTTTTATATGATACACATAAAAGTTTGCATTTCTCTTGGGGAAATACCTAGAGGTAGAATTTCTGGGTCATACAGTACAGTGTATGTTTAATAACTATATATTTGCATTAGAGATTCAAATAAAATACAGAAGTAATAACCTTGCTAAGCTCCCAATGCTGGGATGAGCAAGTACTGAAACTCCAGAAACTGCCATGCTGGCATCCTGACTCCTACACCCATGCTGTAAAGGAAGTGTCATTCTTTTTCTTAGCTGAGGGCAGGTTGTCATATTTCTGCTTTTTTCACTAAAAACTCACAGACAAATGAGAAACAACCTCTGCCACCAATCTCCGCTGTGTATATCATGACCTTATGATTACTAAATCAACCTGTCCAAAATAGGCTACTCTAAGGAGATTATCAATCACCTAATTTCACATAATAACAAAAAAGAACAAGGAAAAGGCTTACCCGCAACCTCCGGATTTGGACATTGGAGAACTTTCTCACTCCATTTACTGATGGCACCAAACGATTAAAAAGAGCCTTAAAGAAAAGGAGCGCAAGAGTTTTTAAGTGAAAAGAACCTCACTGCCTGGCTACCTGCATTATCAGCACCCATTGGGCCAACATTAATTCAAACCTTCTGAAAGTGCCTGTGGGGTCTGAGCAGCCTACCTTGTCTGTCTGGGTCTCTTCATGGAACATACGGGCATCGATGGCTGCGGCCACAAGGTTATTAGCTGCAGTGATGGCATGGATGTCACCAGTGAGGTGGAGATTAAACTACAATAGGGTGGAAGCCACATCAGTCTTAAAACTTCTTTGTATCTTTCCAACAGTCAACCTATCATGACCAAACCTATCCCTATGGTAAAGCCAATGGAAAACTGACGGGAGCACAGCTAGTGGACAAACACCCAACAGCCCTTGAGAACAATGCCCATCTGTCCTCAGAAGGAACTGGGACCTTCCCTAAGAGACCTGGCTAGTAACCACCAATGCCACACCACTGGGATCAATAGCGACACTGGATTAGAAAGGACACACTCATGAGCTTTCAGCAGTGAGCAAGGAGTACACTGGAGCTCCATTCCTGTATGCTGCTCCCACTTCTGTGGTTAGTACTTGGAATTCACTGCATGTTGGTTTTCCCCTCTCTTGTGCCACATCTGATCGCTTGCTTAATGTGATTTCCACTGAAAGCCAGGCTTTGAAGTCCTTGTCATATCAAAAAAGTAAGATGTTTAGAAGTTTACAAATTAAGATGTTTTTCTTCTAAGTATTGCTTCTGCTGAGCAAACGAGTCGTTTGTCTACTAAGATCTCTGTGACAGACTTCATTTCCAGGAAGGAAAATCTATAATAAAAGATCTGATTCAGCCAAATCCTGGACTGCGTTACCTCTTCCATAGGAATGACCTGAGAGTAGCCACCGCCTGCAGCGCCACCTAGAGGACAGGTCAAGGGTGAGGACTCAGGTTAAGCACACTTCTTCATAACTTGAAAATCAAATGAAAGCAAATTGGTTTTTGTAACTGCCTCACGTATTATTTACTTTTTACAAATATTTGGACAGATTTGAATAAGTGATTCTTAATTTTCTTTACCAAGTATTATTTGTTTACTTTTTACAAACATTTGGACAGATCTGAACAAGTGCTTCTTAATTTTCTTTACCAGACTAAACCACTCGCTCTTGTTCATGCTGAATAGTCTCTCAACTGAAATGTGACTCTAACTGACAAAACCATGAACACATACATACCTACTCATTATCTTTAAAAACAGGTTCCCCGTGATTCCTAACATTTGTTAAAAAACCCAGCCGACGGTTACATAAAGACAAACCTGTTCAATTTCCTACCCTCATAACTGCTATTCTGGCATTTTAAAAAAAGGAATATTTAAAATACACACACCAACATAAACACAGAGACTGCAATTCTTCCTAAATAGGACACATATGGTGGAAAACAGCTTAAGTGCTAGATTTTTGCTGGCCCATACTGGGTTCAATAAACAGGAAAAGGCTCATTCTGAGCTAAAAGGGAGTTGTTAAGACAAGCTCAAAAGCAGAACTAAGTCAACGGGCTTATAGCTAAACAACAGGCTGAAGAATGGTAATGAGAGTAAGGAGAATATATGATACCCTATCACCAAGCGAATGATGAAGCTAACTCTGAGCTAACCCATTATAGTTAATAAAAATATAATTTTAATTTTAATTACGAAAAGATGTTTGGAGTATTGCTGCTACCAAAAACTGAAAGTAAAATACAGTTACTGATGTTGTGTTTTCATCTCATCAGAAGAAACACTGTGTTGATGGTATTATCTTAGACCTTGAGATAGACGCGGGGGCTCTCCCTGGGACTCGATAGTGCCTTGACCAAGCTCCTCTGAATTCCAGCTGTTACTGTTGTAAGTGGTGATAAAACTATCTTAGAAGAAATAGGCATAAACCGCTTAGCAAAAAACCTGGCGTGGAGCCTAATACTCAACAAGTGTAGGCTTTTCTTATTCTCTCAGTGTGGAACATCTGTGGGGTTTGTCTTTGTCTCTAGAAAAGTCAGCATGGTGATCAGCAGTTGGGACTGTGTGCTCAGTTGCGTCCGACTCTTTGCGGCCCCATGGACATTAGCCAGCCAGACTTCTCTGCCCATGGAATTATCCAGGCAAGAATACTGGAGTGGGTTGTCATTTCCTCCTCCAGGGGATCTTACTGACCCAGGGATTGAACCTGCATCTCCTGCATCTCCTAAATTGGCAGGTGGATTCTTTACCATTAGTGCCACCTGGGAAGCCCCTGGGAAGCAGTTATGATTACCTTTACTTTTTACTATGACAATCGACTATCAGTCATATAAAAGCACTCCTGGCTATGTATCACCCAATCCAGGAATCCCTGTGCGGTGTCAGACAGTGACAGTAGGAACTGGGGTGAGATGATGAAAGCTTTCAGCAGAAGTACCATGACGGGGTGTAATGAAGCTCCATCTAGTGTCTAAACGAGTTGAAGACCACTGCCCCCCAGATGTTCATGGGCCAAGTGGGCCAGAGGACTAAAGGAGAGGCAGGTGCCCTCTGGCCGCCCAAGTCTGGTCCCACTTATACATTTTATTCCTCCTCCAATTGAAAATAAATAATTTTTAAAAAAATACCTTTTATCCCAAAGGTGGGCCCCTGAGAAGGCTGTCGCACACATGCAAAGACATTCTGATGGAGATGGGCGCCAAGGGCCTGCACCAACCCAATCGTGGTTGTGCTTTTCCCCTCTCCCAGGGGTGTTGGAGTGATTCTTCAAGATGAAAGCAGAAAAGGAAAATTAAGTTTAGATAAATTAAATTCATGTGTATCAGTAAGTCAGATCTAACAGAGCCTAGAGAATGACTCTTAGTCTGAATAATCAGAAAGATGAAAGACATGAAAGGGATCTTTTCCAAAAATCTTAGTCGTAACTTCCTCCCAGTTTAAAAAAAAAAAAACCTCCTGCATTTTAGCTCTTCTGACTGTGAGGGGCAAATATACTTTACCTTGTAAGAGACACTGCTATAATCTTACATAATTTCTCAATTTTAGTCTCAAAAACTAGCTTTTAACTCAGTAAAACAAAAATATAGATGAATGCTCAACAGATCTACGGAATTAATGATTTGGGGCTAAAAAGAAAGGCACTTTCATCTGAAGATCAGGTTTTAAGACTCAAACTCTTCCACCTACTAGATGAATGACTTTCACAAATTTTCTCATCTCTGCAGGGTTATAATCTACTCTTACCTCACAAGGTTGCTGTAAGGATCAAATCAGTAAAGACATATGAAAATGCCCAAACCAAATTAAAAGAACCTCCACAAATACATGCTAAATGCGAATGCAACCTCTGGTAATAATAATCAGTATTAAGAATCAATTGGCAAATGGACAGAAGTCATACCCAGTTACCACCACGTATTTCCCATCAGGCTGGTGCTTCAGCCGTTCCAGCGCCGACAGCAGAACTTTAGCCTTGGTTTCACCATACAATTCTACCTCTTCAGTGCGCAGACCAACTTCTCGAGCCAGGTTACCAATGGGCTTTGGCTTGTAAGACCGTGATATATCAATGTCACTTAGAAGAAATACAGAAAATACGAATCAACCTTTATGAATCCCATCGTAGTAATGACTCACTCCAACCCCCTTCAGAAGGGGCATACACATTAGCCATCAGTTAAAAACCTAACAATCCACGGAGTTTTAACACAGTAATTTTTTTTTTTAAACAGTAAAATATTTTACCTTGGCACGGGTGTCTTCAGGTTAAGTTTGTTATACTGAATGATCCACTTTCCTGGCTTGAAGTTCTCCAAGAAACGCTTTGCACTCTCTACTGTGCTCTAAACAAAATGACATGAATGGAACTGAGAAGAGGTGATGATTTTCTAACCTCCAGCTCAATTCTTTATCCTGGTCACTCAAGTTCAATTACAAAATGAACAGCTTCATGATCCGATTATTAACACGCTTCAACTGTAGGCCAGAGTCTACGAGCAGCCAGGACGCCCTGGGCTGTGTGCCTCGCCCCCATCAGCTGGTGTATGTTACGAAGGGCAGTAAGCCAAAACAGACCGAGCAAAGCCTTAACATACAGGGTGTTTACAGTTTTTATACATACAGGGTGTTTATACAGTTTTTATACATACAGGGTGTTTATACAGTTTTTTTCCCCCTGAAGTTTTTATACAAACAGGGTGTTCATACAGTTTTTTTCCCCCTGAAGTTATCACATTCCAGAGGAAATCAGAATCGTGCTACCCCTGATTCCCTTTATTAATATGCCTGATTCTACTTCTTTGGTCTTTCATTTCCTTTTTTTCTTCCAAATATTCACATCCTTACTCAGATTTTGAGTAGGTTCTATGACATTTCTACTTGAAGAGAAATGCACTCCCTAGAATTCTATCAGTTTTGTAGAACTATTATAGAAACTTGCACCCACACGCACCTGCATTAGCATCGCCACTGTCATGGGCCCGACACCACCAGGAACGGGGGTGATGAAGCTTGCCCTCTCCTTGGCTTCCGTGTACGCTACATCACCCACAATTTTCTTCCCATTTGGTTTTGTATCATCTGGTCAAAGAGTTTAAAAAAAAAAAAAAATCAAAGCCCAGCCTCAGAATCGCAATCCTGGTGTTTATGTCTAAGTTATGTGATCAATTATTACAATAGCTTGTTCCAAAAACTTAGTCGAGTTTAGGGGGTGCTGGCCCATCTGGTTCAAGTGCCTGCTTTACTTTTAAAAAGCTGTGGGGTAACAGGTATTTGCTATTTCCTAGGGAGAGACTTACTCTACCTGCAAAATTCCCCAAGACGCTTAAGTGGTTTTTCAGAACCAGGAGAATCCTTTTGTCATCTGTCAGGTGGCAAATAAAATACCAACTGTTTTGTATTCTTACAGCCAACCACCCTGTATATAATAAGCACCTTTTAAAATGTTAATTTGCCAAGGCCTTCAAAGGAATTTTTTGGGTGCACAAAGCTCCAACTATATCACAGCTGCTAGATACGGTTTCTACAGCAACTGTCAGCATTTGGTAAGCTCCAGGCATGGAGCTGGAGGAACAATTCAACATCCAATTCCAAAGACGAGCAGCTACTTAAATGTATGCAGAAGGCAAAGAATATAATTACACTCCCCTTAAAAGGATACAAGAACAACTACGAATCTCAGCAGCAAAGAATAGCTATTCAAGAGAACAAAAATCCCACGATGCATCACTGCTCACACACGAACCACATCCTACACTTGGCTTCAGAGCACTTCTGGGAGGGGCTGGGGACAGGGCTGGACCTTGAGGCTCTCAGGCTTCCAGGCAGGACCTGGTAGGATCTTAGCCATTTCATCTTTTTGAACAGAACACCAGAAATAAGAAAGAAAGCCTTGCTGCTGCTGCTGCTAAGTCACTTCAGTTGTGTCCAACTCTGTGCGACCCCATAGATGGCAGCCCACCAGGCTCCCCCGTCCCTGGGATTTTCCAGGCAAGAGTACTGGAGTGGGTTGCCATTGCTTAGGTTCAGCCAAAAACCCAGAATTAAGTGACCTCGGCTCTAGGATCAGCTCTTCTACTAACCTGGAGTCCTCAGGCCCTATGGGCTCCTTACTCATGAAAAGTCCAAAGGGACAAAGATGGATGAACACCACCTATTTCAGAGGCTTGTGAAGACTCAAGAGAGAAATTGTGTTTCTTGAAACTGAAAAAAAAAACCCATTCTCCAAACATAAGGGTTTCTCTTCCCATTCTAGATGTGGTGGTTGGTTTAGTCGCTAAGTCGTGTATGACTCTTGTGACCCCATGGTCTCTAGCCCACCAGGCTCCTCTGTCCATGGGATTCTCCAGGCAAGAATACTGGAGTGGGTTGCCATTTCCTTCCCCACCCATTCTAGATACATATTTTCTATACATACTCTAAGGGGGCAGGGTACAGAAATCCTTACGATGGTTTCAGGTTTCTAGATTATAAGGCAACAAGTTATGGCAACAGGAGAACATTTCCTACCATAACCACAAAGGTCGTTTCAAGATGCCAAGGAAATACAATTCAGCGCTGCCTTCTGTATAGGTTTCAACTTTCTAACACCAAAGTCAGCTAAAAATACCCCTACACCACCTTCTCTCTATGAATGTTAGTCCCTTTCTCCCTGTGTTTCTCCATACGTACAGGAGATGTATCAATGACTGCACAGCTTAATGCTGAACTGGGTGAGCTCAGCTCTGCCCCTCCTTCAAACACCATCAGGGCTAGCCTCAGTGCCCTGATATACGCATGGGCTTCCCTAGCGGCTTAGATGGTAAAGAATCTGCCTGCATGCAGGACACCAGGGTTCTACCTCTGGGTCGAGAAGATGGACAGGGTTTCATGGAGGGTGTAATGTGGTCAGCGTAGCCATGTCTCGATCTAAGCATATGGCTTCAATAACCAACACACATTTTGGTTACTTATCCCAGCCCCTGAATTTGCTTCATCAGGAATTATTAGCACAAAACTACTTAAGATGAGCTGAAGGAATTCCCTAGAGGTCCAGTGGTTAGTACTCTTGTGCTTCCCCTGTAGGGGCACAGGTTCAGTCCTTGGCTGGGGAACGAAGATCCCACAAGCCTGACAGAATGGCAAAAAAAAAAAAAAGACCCAGCTGAACATTAAGTCCTTCGTGTGTAAATTGGGGATCCTAGTAACAGGGTTCAGCATAAAAGCCACTACACTAAATAGATTGAGACTGGATGGGGGGGCAGTGAGGAATCTGTTCCCACTTTTATAACCCTGCCAACTAAAGCACTATTAATCCAGCCCTTCTCAAACAATCTTTAGTAAGCCAAGCAGACAGAACACTTTCACATGTTTCTCTGGCCAACGCTTTCTGCTCTGCACTTGAATCTTAAAAAAAAAATTCCGTAAAAAAACAACAACAAAAAACCATACCTTAATTCATCCTGAATTTGGAAAATGACTTAAGACATTATCCCTGAATGGACCATGCAAATGATTTAAATAATCAAAATATGAACTAAGAAGTGGCCTAGCTGTGGAACATGGTGCTTTAAGAATGAACATTTGCAAAGAGCAGTCTTAGGTCCCCCTGCTCATCCATGGATTGGTAACAGCAATCCTGCCCTCCTTGGGGAACAGTAACATCCAGGCTTGTTGATGCTTATTCACCTAAATGACCAGGACCAGAAAAAAGTACAGCTGACCAGGAGGAAAGATACTGCTTTGACTATTCATATTTCATCTTCTATGTGAGAAATAAATGTGAAAGGGAGGTAAGTTTCAAGTGTAAGTCAGCATTTCATGCCAAACTGTGAGACTTGAGAACCCTACCCAGGCTTTTCTTTCATCTCTCAAATTCAGTCCCAAACAGAAAAAAGCCAACAGCAGAACTATGTTACAGAAGATGCAAGGTTTTAAACACAAGGAGCCTGAATGTCACATTGCAAGTACTGAGAGCGAGGAGTTATAGGAGAGCAATGTCTTTATCACCCGTCAGATAATCACACTACAAGACAATGAGTGATCAATTGTGAGCTACTGTCTTAAAATCATGGTACCGAGAGTGGGAGGGAGGTTAAAAACGGAAGGCTTGACAGTGACTAATGTTCCTGGCAGCTTAGTGTCAATATTTCAAACCTGAGCTGGGAAGGGAGAAAAAAAGAATATTCTTGCTATAACTCTCTTCAACAATCCAACAGATGAGGGCCTGCTGTCAGCAGGCCTAAGCTGGACATGACACCACAGAGACCTGCCCCGAGGCACCCATGGGTAGACAAGTGGAGAAAAAGAGACACATACGATGAGAGAAACACCAAGTTCTGTGGGACGGGAGGGAGAAGAAAAGCACTTTCAAAGGAGAGATCCTCTTCTGATGAAGGGAAATAAGACAAGGTTTGGAAGGAAGAATGGACATTTCAGACAGAGAAGAGGTGGGCAGGAAGTTGCTGAAAATGAAGATGACAGATGAGTTTTATTCGACTCTGTAGCCCAAGGCCTGGAGTGGTGCCCCATGCACAGAAATGATCGCTTGATTAAAAATTGTTCCCTTTTTAAACTCACAAAGTATGTACACAAGTATCACTAAACTGTCCTTTCAGCTTTTATGTTTGAAAACTTCATCAGAGAACAGCCTGTCCCACTAAAGACGCAGAGGTGCTGCAAAGGAAAACAGGCATGTGTGTGTGTGTGTGTTGGGGGGGGCACATGGTCCACTTTACAATAGTTAAGACAGGTATTCACAAAATGCATGTGAGAAAAAAGCCCACAGAGGTGGCCGAAACTAGTACAGGGCTGAGGAGTCTGACAGGTGACACGGGAGAGAGAGGCTCACAAGTCCACGTCAAGCCCCCAAACCTGGCAAGAGCATGCAGATGGACCAGAGTGGGAGGCAGCTGGTGGTAGGGAAGCCAGGGAGACATTTATGGTAGCACATCCACTGGAGAGGGGGACACTCAGTGGTGACACTGAGAATGGATCTATACGTGGAATGATTGGGAGGGAAACTGAAAGGTTTCAGATCTGCGGGAAGGAAGAACGGTGATGATATTACTAACCAAACAGGGCCATGAGGAGTAACTTAGGGATGAGGATTCAAGGACAGTTACAGACATGACTATAATGTTAGCATTATCCTTGGTCTAGAAAAGGTGCAGGTCAAACACCTCTGCAAATCCCTAACTGGAGGTCTCTTGACACTATGTATCCCTCTCCTGGAGTTTCAGAGCAGTTTGTAAAGATCACACTACGCTTTAACTGTCCTTTGCTACAATCCACTCAAGGTGAGGCTTCTTCCCTGGTGGCTCCCGTCTATAGAGAATCCGTCTGTAATGCAGGAGACCTGGGTTTGATCCCTGGGTCAGTAAGATCACCTGGAGAAAGAAATGGCAACCACTCCACTATTCTTGCCTGGGAAATCCTATGGACAAAGGAGCCTGGTGGGCTAGTCCATGCAGTCGCAGGAGTTAGACATGACTTAATAACTAAACACCACCCCATCTCTAGGTCATCTTGGGACTGCACGGCACACTGGCTAAAATCACAGCTTCTTCCTGCCAAGGGGCAACTATGCCATCTACTAACTTCACGCGCCCAAGGGCAGGCTGATCGCTCTGAACCTTAACACTTCAAGCCTAAAACGGGGCAAAAGGTTCTTGCTTAGGCTTCATCTTCCTTTTCCCAGCCTGCCTCCAGAAACCACCTTCTTCCCCGCAACACTTACCTGTGACGTAATTGATTCCACAGTCGATGACTATCGCCCCAGGTTTGATCCACTCCCCTTTCACCATTTCAGGTTGACCAGCTGCAACCACCAGGATGTCACCTTTACTTATCTAGAAAAAGATGGTTCTGACTTCAGAAACTTAACAGTGACACATAAAAAAAAAATGTAGAAGCGGAAAGGACACCCCTAAGTTTTACACGACATTCTTCATCATCTGCTATTTTATGCAGGCCGCATAGTCTCTGACAGCTCTTTGTATACTGTGCTCATTCCTACACATGTCAAAACCTCCCCTTTCACTAGATATTTTACTGAATGGGGAACCTGATGAAAACCTGCAAGGTAGGGAGGCGTATAGGCTTAGAGCCACAGGCCTGAAACAATGTCCCTGAGTTACATGCCTCTTCCCCAGGAGGTGGGAACTACCACCTTCCACAGAACATTGCTTGGGGAGGATTAAAGAGATGCTGGGCCTCTCCTGGTCTCTCCCCACGTTTACGAGCCTGCACTGTCAATGGGATGTGTCTGTATGAGAATTCCTGAGCCCAGGTGTCAAGAACAAGCTGTGACTGAGGTCACAAGACCGCCGTCCACATCCTCCTCTAGACACCTCCACCTCTGAGGCCACCCCGTCACGTATCCGGGATCTGGCAGCCTGGGGTCAGTCTCAGTTCCTATACTGCTAACCCCTGTCTACCGCGGGATGGACTGGTGGAGAAAAATACAGTCAGAACAAAATCTGTATAAATTTGGGCAAGTTTTAAACTTGAATTTGTTTCTTCATCTTGTAAAATAGACAAGAATCACAGAATTGTTAGAGGGGTTAAATGAAATAATGAGGTAAAGTACACGACAATTTTTGGCACTGAAATGTTAGCTATTCCCATTACGCAAGAACCCCCACCACATGGGAACGTGCGTGCAAATGTGAGCATGCGTGTGTGTGCACGCACACACACACCCCTTCCACTCCACTCTGGATCCCTTACCTCCTCGTTCAGATTGGCAGTCTTGGAGTGGCAGGTGGTCACTGTGGCATGGTTCCACAGAAGCAAGTCATGCATTGGGGCACCAACGATTTTACTGCGCCCGACCACCACAGCGTGCCTTCCAGCAATTTGCACCCCTGAAAGACAAGCCAGAGAGCATCAGAGAACAGGGGAAGCTGCCCTCCTTTGCAAGCCACCTAAATGGGAAAATTCAGAACAAGTGCACAAAAACAGGTTCTTAGCATCAAAAACAAATCTTCCTAAAACCATCCCTTCTTTGGCAACTCAGGGTTTCAGCTACAAAATTGGGACTTGTCCATGTGGCCTTCTTGCAAGTGGGTTTTTGAGCGGAGCTTAAGCCAAGATCCATTTACTGAGTCATAGCAGAGTGGGAAGAAAACCTACACTCAAAGCAGAAAGAAACCCTGACATACAGCTTAACAGCCATATGGAAGCAGAGAGCAGATTACATTACCTGGGAAAAAGTTATAAGAAATAGGGTGCATGTTAATGGAGTGGAGGAGAGAAGTGAAAGAAATTAAGATTCGTATCAGTAATTCTTTAGTTCCTCATCCAAATTTCTCTTTTGGCTTAGGGCCTGAGCCACAGGGTTATTTGCAGGGAAGCGATAAAGGGGAACCTAACTGTAATATAAAGCTTTCTTTTTGTTTACTGAGTACTCATTCTTCTGGCACTGTCCCAACATCTCTCAGGACCAACATACTCTCTGCAATAGAGTTGATATGGGTGAGGACCCAAGTGTGGACGAATTACTGTATTTCATCCCCTGGCCAACAAGATCCGCCCCATCACTCTTAGGCACAAGGATGGAACAGGCTGGAGCTGCTCCGGGAGACCAAGCAGAGCTGAGAAGGAGCTGCCATGCAAAGGCGAGCAGAGATGAGGTCTCTGCTAAGGCCCTACACCCAGTCCCACTGAAGCCAACTCAAGGCAATTTGTGTTCAATTTATGCTTCTTGTGTAACATTAACTCTATCCAAAAATAGGGAAGTTTCTATATAATGCTAACACCATGAACATCTAGAAGTAAAGCCCTCAAATTGTGAAGTGTATATAAGGTAACTTTCTATACTTTTTAGGGTTCAGCAAAGGACTTGAAGCTCACTAGGGCAAACTGTTGCTTCAATATCAACAAGAGGGAATATCCCTGGTGATCCGGTGGCTAAGACTCCTCACTCCTATGTATGGGGATCTGGGTTTGATCCCTTGGTCAGGGAACTAGATCCTACATGCTAAAACTAAAGAGCCTACAGGTTGCAACTAAGACCCAGTGCAGCTTAAATAGATAAAAATTAATTAAAATCAACAAGAGGAGGTGGAGGCCCTACAGCTGCTGCAGCCTAAGGGACTGGTTTCCATCGACTTGTAATACACTGTAGGCTAAACAAGTCATAGAGGATAAATTTAGTTGTAGGACTGATCAGCAATAGCTGTCCCAAGGGTTATACCTTGACCTTTCCTTGCCAGACACAGAAAATTTTCACTTACGTTAGCCAACACTTTCCACTTGAAATTTCTGATCCACTTCCTCTAAAAAGGGCACACTTCCTTGTTAAAAAAAATAACCTTTGCTAAAAAGTATTCATGATGAAATTAAAATACCAACATGTTGACTAGGTACTAGGGGGTTGGTTATTCAAGGGATTCATTTGCTAGAACTACAATAGCTCAGTGGCCCATTTTGGGGTGGGGATTTTTCACCCTACAGACAATATGAATTTGTATTACCAAATTGGTTTTTCCACACACAATAATCTGCTTTGAACTCAAATAACTCTGAGTTCAAATCTTGGCTCTGCTGCCTCTTGGACAAATGACTCGATCACTCTGAGAATGTCTTCTCAGCTATTAAACAGTAAGAGTACCTACTTCATAGGGCTGTTGAGAACGTTGAGAATTTAAGTCAAGAAGCCCCTAGCATACAGGTCCTTGTGCCAATCAAACCTGCTTCTTTAGGGCCCACAGCGTATCTCCCCTAAACCTCCAAAGGTATAGACCACGTTCCCCAAAAGGTGCTTTGTTTCTGTTTTTACCTGTCTCCTTGATGAGTTCCAAGCATCCTTTGGGTGTACAAGGGATGAAACAGTTACTAAGGTCCCCTCTAGCAAGTTTTCCAGCACTGATGCTATTCAATCTAAAACAAGGAAAGTGATAGGTATTTTTACTCTTTAGAAACAAAATGACATGTTCCTCAAATAGGAATATATTTTAATCGGAATCAAGCAATGTGGTGCAGAAAGCCAAGCCAACTCACCCGTCCACATCTTTTTCGGGGGCGATGGCATTGACCAACGTTTCAGTGTTAATGGGATTCTCTGAATCTAAAGGCAGCTGCACTATGAAGCCGTGCACCGTGAGGTCTTCGTTCAATGATGTGATGCACTTTAACACCTAAAAGTCACACCACATACCAGTTCATGTACCATGGAGCAATCACAAGGGTAGAGAAACACTTCCCAAGCCAAAAGCCAGGCTACCTCACCCCTGCCCCCTCCACACACCGAGAGTTTAACTGTAGCTTTCTCGCCTTGCATTCTAGAGCAACTCTACCTTAACACAGAAGGTCATCTTCAGGTGTCTGGTAAGAAATCCATCAAATAAGAGAGCTAAGAGCTTTAATAATCTACTGCTACACAGTAAAATTCATGTTATCATCATCTAAACCAAGGCTTTTGTGATGACAGAAATGTTCTATAATCTGTACCTCACAATAGTGGCTCCCGAAGTACTTGAAATGTGGCTAGTTCGGGAGTTCAAATTTTATTTCATTTTAGTTAAATGAGCACACGGGGTCAGTGGCTGCCCTGCTGGACTGTGCGGATGTAGAACATATCCACGACCTCAGAAAGTCCTTTTTCCCTCCTGTCATGTCACAGCCAATCCCCCACCTACCGGCAACCACAGTTGCGACTTGACTCACCCAAGATTTGTTCTGCCTATTCTTGAACAGCATGTAAATGAAATATACGTTTTCATTTTTAAAGTACACAAAACGACAGGCCAACGATCAGTTTTTAATGAACATCGCAAGTGATTTGGAAGCAAAACATGGGCAATTACACTGCAAGTACCCAACATTCACAGCTGGCACTGCCCCATTTACTGATTTTCAAAGATTTTCTGGAGGCTGAATGTGCAGACAAAGAATTATCTGGAGGTCTCTTGTGTGCTGAATGTATCAGCCCCTAAAGTTCTCTGAAACTAAAACCAGTAAGAAAAGCACTTCAGCTGCCCTCTTAATAGCTGACTCCTAACTGCTCACCTCAGATTCCGTGGCCGTCCGGGGTAACTTAATGTGCGTGGCTTTGATCCCGATCTGCAAGAATGAACATTTAAAACGGATACATGGCAAAAGGACTTGAGACATGGGCCTGTTTCCTCTGCAGATGTGACTAAACCAAAGCAAGTGAGGCGGGCGTCATTCCACCCTCACATGTCCTGAAGAATGAGTCTCCTGCTTTGATCCCCCATCCTTCCCTTGTTAACTGCTGCCACCGAACTGAGGCATGTTTATGTTCTCTACGCCTGCTCTTTAGAATCAGATCACTGACTCGAAAACACTGCAGGGCCAACGACAGGCCCAAGCTCTGTCACCCATTTCTAACTTGAAAAATAGATAACCTGAAGTCTGCTGTGGGTGATGAAAGTTTTTGTGGGAGGAGCGCAAGGGGTGACAGACAGGAACCGGAGACGGGGAAGGGTGGGAGCTGAGGTGGGGTGTTGGCACCATTTTTCTGGGCTTTACCTCCTCAGCAGCCTTCAACTTCATATTTATATAAAGATTAGAGTCATCTCTGTTGCCAACCTGGAATAATAAAGACATGCAAATCGGATGATTAGGGAAAGGCAAACTGTATGGCAAAGCTTATAAAATTTCAGTTTTGATAAAAGCAATGTTTAATTATGAGACTCCTGCTCCCGATAACTTTTACAGGAGAATAAGGAGGATGCCGGGACAGCATGGAGATGCGAATACAGCAGGCAGTACCAAACAGAGCAAAGCACGCCTGACCCTCAAAGAAAAGACACTTCAGCACCCGCTCTGGAAACTAACTGAGGGAGCAATGGCCTGCCTAAACCATGGGGAATCTCTGCTTGCCAGCAAGCGGATGAGCCAGAGCAACAGGGCAGGGGGGCGGAGGAACTGTCAACATGCAAGAACATACCGTAGCTCTGGTAAGACATCTGCCCCCTCTCCCCACATCTGGGGGCAGGGCAAAGCTCTCAGGCTCAGCCACAGAAAAGAGGAATCAGCGAGGGTGCACCGAACTATTCCCAGCTCACACACAACACTCGCTTATGCCAGGCAAAGGGCAGTCTGCGGCCCTCAAGACAGAGAGGAAAGAGTATACAGAAGCCAACTTCTCCGACCCACCATGCTAGGTCTCAAGATGGTCCCTGTTTCTTTAATCATGGATATACATAGGTTTTCACTGTAATCACTTACCTAAAAAATTTCCTCTACAAATATTTCCCCCAGTGCTGACATTTGCTCTTTTCAATGATGACATGTCCTCTCGGGGTGATTTATCACAATAAGTTTGGTTTCTCCCCAAACTGCAGAGGGAAAAACTGTAGGTCCCTTGACACCAGAGATAAGTGATGTGTGGCTGCTTTACACAGGACAACTCTGGAGAAAGCAGCTGGCCCTAGGAACAGAGCAGCTCCAGGCTTAGTCACTTGATGCTGTTCCTGGAGGCTCTCCCTAGGTTCACGGAACACAGGTTCACAGAACATGGCCTAACTGTTCACTTCATCACTTCAGTGATGAAGTTTTGCCAGTGCTAAGCTGAATTTCAAGACAGCCAGAGGAGTCCAGTGAAGGGTATTTGGTTTTCTGCACCTAAATGCATTAGCTGCTTACTGGGAGGATTTCCCTATGATTTTAGGGAAATTTAGGGATTTTAAGCTCATCTTTCCTGTCCTTTTCACCTTTGCCCCTATCATCCAACCTTCACTGATTTGGTTACCAGATTTAATACCTTCCGGGATTTTTAGATCAAATAAGAAAGGTAAGAGTATTTTGTTTTTCCTTATATTGTAAACAAACGATGTCTCCTGCCATTCCAGTTCTGTAAGGATCATGTCATTAGCCACCACAGTCACTGATCTGCAAGTCCACCCTGAGAGGAATTCAGGTTGCAGTATTCCATGTTTTGGATGTGTGGGCCCCTCAGACAGTTAAAATGTGTATCTTAGGAAGAATGTCAATGACCCCAGATTCACGCATCTTTTCACACACAGAAAAGCACTAAAATCATTGAGATATCTGATCCTGGCGCCCACAGTTAACCTTTCACTGAGATCCTCACTGCCTGTATCCCCAGTCCACATTCACAGATGTATACTGGCTCCTCCTCCGAACTCTTTGGAACAGTTTCTCTGAGCAACTGGAGAGACTACTGCTGTCTCCTGGGGTACAGCCTTCAGTTAGACACTGAATAAACGACTCACAGCTCTTAGGTTGTACGTTTTTTAAGTAGACCATATTCATAACTATAATTAGTTAACTGAGATTAAATGGTTTTTATCACTCCCTGCTGTTTTTTTTTTTTTTAATAAATTACAACTGTTCTATACTTTATCTTCATCTCTGATGTAGCTGAGATACACCTGTAAGTCACTTTTCCTGGAAAGGTGTGGGCTATTCTCCCGAGTCCATGTGTACCTGAAAATCTCTCTCTGCCGTCTTTGCACTCAAAGGACAAATTTGGCCAAGTTTGGAGTCACGACATTTTCCTTCAGGGTTGCTGTCTTTGGCATTTAGTATTACGAAAGTCTGAAGTCTTTTGTTGTTGTTGCTATTTCTGTCTGGATGTTTCTGAAGGAATTTTTCTAAAACTCCAAAATGACCACTAGTTTTTAAAAAAAGCTTGAGAGTTACGAGCATACATCAAAGTCTGATTGTAATCCTAAGGCAAAGGAAAACGCCTCTTAGGATCCAGTTGAAACACTCAGCATAGGCAGCTAATAGGGAAAATGGTTACACAATCATTCTCAAACTGGACGCAAAAGGAATGTTTAGCTGAAGAACAGTCGATTTCTTGACTGACAGTCAAGTGGGTGGATGGCACACTGGTTTCCCAGAACAAATCTTAATCCCATTATAGTTTATATTAAAAAAAATCACTTAAGCATTTTATCAGAAATACCAATTTCTTCTTTGAAGGAGGTCAATTACATCATCCAAAAAAGGTCCTACTGAGACAGAAGGGAAGGGGGCAGGGCACAACAGTTAAAAGAACGACAACCATTAAAGAACAGGATACCACAAAAATCGGTTAGAATCCATTAGGTACAGGATGGCAGTAGAGCCATCTACTTCCAGTGGAGCCTGATTATATGCTCACTGCAATACATTAGCAAGCTAAATAACACACTCACAGGCACCACGACAGTTCCCAGGGTGACCATAAAAGGCCAAAACGTGGGTAGTGGCCCAATTCCTGGAAATCCCTGCCACTTCTCCAAAATAACTGGAATAATCTTCCTACTTCCTAGCCTAGGAAATTACCCAGCCCTGAGAGCTGAACAATTGATGCTTCGAACTGTGGTGTTGGGGAAGATTCTTGAAAGTCCCTTAGACAGTAAGGAGATCAAACCAGTCAATTCTAAATGAAATCAACCTTGAATATTCATTGGAAGAACTGATGCTGAAGCTGAAGCTCTAATATTTTGGCCTCCTGATGCAGAGTTGACTAACTGAAAAAGACCCTGATGGTGGGAAAGATTGAAGGCAGGAGCAGAAGGGGATGACAGAGGATGAGATGGATGGATGGCATTAACGACTCAATGGACATGAGTTTGAGCAAACTCCAGGAGACGCTGAAGGACAGGGAAGCCTGGTGTGCTGCAGTCCATGGGGCTGCAAAGAGTCAGACACAACTGAGTGACTGAACAAATCAAATCACATCATAACAAGTACAACCACAGCACATGAACTGAGAACTTCCAGATGTACAAGCTGGATTTAAAAAAGGCAGAGGACCCAGAGATCAAATATCTGCTGGGTCATAGAAAAAGCAAGAGAATTCCAGAAAAACATCTGCTTCTGGTTCACTGACTATGCTAAAGCCTTTGATTGTGTGGATCACAACAAACTGTTGAAAATTCTTAAAGAGATGGGAATACCAGACCATCCTACCTGCCTCCTGAGAAACCTGTATGCAGGTCAAGAAACAACAGTAGAACCAGACACGGAATAATGGATTGGTTCAAAACTGGGAAAGGAATACATCAAGGCTATATATTGTCACCCTGCTTATTTAACTTATATGCAGAGTATATCATGCGAAATGCCAGGCTGGATGAAGCATAAGCTGGGATCAAGATTGCTGGGAGAAATATCAATAATCTCAAATATCAGATGACACCACCCTAATGGCAGAAAGCAAAGAGAAACTAAAGAGCCTCTTGATGAAGCTGAAAGAGACTGAAAAAAGCTGGCTTAGAACTCAACATTCAAAAAATGAAGATCACAGCATCCAGTCCCATCATTTCATGGCAAATAAATAAGGAAAAAATGGAAACAGTGACAGACTTTATTTTTGGGGCTCCAAAATCACTGAGGATGGTGACTGCAGCCATGAATTTAAAAGACCCTTGCTCCTTGGAAGAAAAGCTTTGACAAACCTAGACAGCATATTAAAAAGCAGAGACATTACTTCGCCAACAAAGGCCAACATGCTGATAAATACAGTCAAAGCTGCAGTTTTTCCAGTAGTCATACACAGCTGTGAGAGCTGGACAATAGAAAAAGCTGAGCACCGAAGAACTGGTGCCTTCGAACTGCGGTGTTAGAGAATATTCTTGAGAGTCTCCTGGACACCAAGGAGATCAAACCAGTCAATCCTAAAGGAAATCAACCCTGAACATTCGCTGGAAGGACTGATGCTGAAGCTGAAGATCCAATACTTTGGCCACCTGATGTGAAGAGCTGACTCACTGGAAAAGACCCTGATGCTGGGAAAGATTGAAGGCAGGAGGAGAAGGGGACGACAGAGGAAGAGATGGTTGGATGGCATCACTGAGTCACTGGACTGAGTTTGAGCAAGCTCCAGGAGATGGTTAAGGACAGGGAAGCCTGGCATGCTGCAGTCCATGGGTCACAAAGAATCAGTCATGACTGAGCAACTGAACAAGACAAAAAGGTCTTCCGATTCCTGTTTTACAACGTAAAATATCCTGGATACTGGTTTATTCATTAGTTTTTCTTCTGCTCCAGGGAAAAGATTTTATAGGCAAGACTTAGGTTGAAAGCTACAGAGTGTGTGACTTTCTTCAGATTGGGTGGTGAGGAAACAGGGCAGTGCTCTAGGAATCTTGTGCTCAGCTTGAAGTTACCATCCTTCACTTGTGTGGGAGCCTTAGTTCTGAAGAATAACTCAAAGCTACTTTTATGTATATTCCCTGAGAAGGAACCAGGACCCTGCCCCAAGGCTGTGCTGTACTACTGTTTCCAGACAGTCCCTCTCCTGTGTTTCTACATCCCCTCCCTTCCCTGATAAGCAACTGTTTGAATCTGCCCTATGGGAGGCTGAATTAAGCCTATTTCCTACAAACGAGAAATGGGGGACACAGGAAGATTTGTACCACATGGGACCCCACAGGCTTCTGCTTGGTTTCATTTCTGTGTCTACAGGAAGACAGCTCCCATTCTGTGCGGGGAGGGGGGAGGGTAAGATAAAAATTAGAACAACCAGAAATACATACAATCACTTGAACTACAGAGACATTACATAAACAGTACTGTCATTCCTTCTGCATAGGATGGGCAGTGTGTGGGGCTGGACTGATTGTGATCAGATCTGCATTTTGACAAGGGTGGCATCTGCAGGTAAAAGGACAGACTGGAAGTATCCAGATCAGAAGTTTGTAAGCGTGTGACTAGTGCCCGAGTGGGGTGGGAGCAGCAGAAATCAAGAGGAGGGAAAATGGACTTCCCTGGTGATACGGTGCATAAGAACCTGCCTGCTGATAGAGGGGACATGGGCGTGATCTTTGGTCCAGAAAGATTCCACATGCTGTGGAGTGACCACGCCTGCGCGCCACAACTCTTGAGCCTGTGTGCCCTAGAGCCTGTGATCTGCAACAGGAGACGTCACTGCGATGAGAAGCCTGGGCACCACAGCTAGAGAAAGCCCAGGCACAACAACAAAGACCCAGCACAACCAATAATAATAATGATAGTAAAGTAAACAAAATGATTTTTAAGATAAATAAATATACAAAAGGAGGGAAGAGGTCTCAAGAGCTTATGATGTGGAGAGCAGAGAGGACAAGACACAGCTCAGGTTTCTGGTTTGAGTATGTGGGGAAATGGTGGTGCCAGTCCCCAGGGTGGAAAAAAAAAAAAGAGGTCTGAGGCGGCACAGATGTGATTACAACATAATCTGTGAACATTGCATCATAGAATAACATTGCATTATAGAATAACATTGCATTATAGAATGACATTGCATTATAGAATGACATTGCTTCTGGTGCTAAAGTGCAAGATTAAAATATTCTACCACTGTTTTATTGGCAAGAGCATAGGAGACAAGTTGCAGAACAGCATTTATGTAACAAAAACACTTTGCAATCAATAAGTTTAAAATAGGAGCTTGGAAGTCAATTTTAAAAACAGGGAAAAAAAACCTTCTCTATTGCTACAAAAAGGGTTTTACAGAGACAGATTTCTTGTCTATGACATTTACTCTTCATACAACAAACAATTCACAAGTATAAGCCAAGAAATAACTGGTCCCACAAATGTACCAAGTGTACACCCACAACATATACCTTTGATTCTTAGCAATTTGTAAAAATAAAAAAGGAAAATCCACCAAAGCACAGAACAGACCAAGCAGAACGACAGGCCTTCGGTGCTTTTCTTGTCAACTAAGGCCTCTCAGATAATGTATAGCAATGGGGGGGATATTATTAACTCTGAAATTCTTAGAGAACATGGAACAGAACTTAGCAAGGAATTAAATGATATATATGGAGACACACATACAGAGAGAAATGAGACGTGAGGGACCAGGTGTTTCTGAACGGAATTTCAAATGCAAGCTATCAGTTTCTTGTCGTCCCAATAAACCCTTTAGACATTCATTTGTACATCTGTCCACATGACACGTATTTATGAAATACCTTCTGCCTTTTTATTGAAGGCCTCTTACTGGATGAACCTGGAGCTCTTGGAAGAAATCTTGGCTAGGACGTATTCTCCCAAGCAGCCATGGGCCTGGGGGCTCACTTACAGAAAGAATAAGGTAGAAAAGAGGTCTGAGGGCTGAGCATTGGCATTTAAATGGTCAAGGTAACAGGAACAGCAAGCAAAAAGATTAGAGAAGGGAGTGATGTCCTGGAAGCCAAGAGTCTGGAACTCAGATGAAATTGTGCAGGGCAATGGTTCCCAAAGTGTGGATCATACACTCCTGGGGAACCCCAACACCCTTTTAGAAGACCTGCTAGTGCCATCATAATACCATGATGTCACTTGCCATTTTCACTGTATTGACATGTGTATAAGGCTGCAAAAGTTATGGCGGGTAAGACTGCTGATGACTTAGTAAGAATCAAGACAATGGCCCCAAACTGTACTAGTCATAAGGATATCCTTCACTGTCACACACACTCAGTAAAAAAAAAGAAAAAAAAAAGAAAAAAACACACACACCAATTTCACTTAGAAGTGCTCTTGATGCAGTAAAAATTATTTTTATTAAACCTCGATCCTTGAGTCCATGTCTTTTAAATACTCTGCATAAAGAATGGAGAAGCAGTCATAAAGCACTTTGGCCATAAACAGAAGTGGCTGTCACCAGGAAAAGCATTTGTGCTTTCTTGCCTTGCAAGCAGAACTGGCCAATTTTTAATGAAACACCAAATTTACTCGAAAGAACAACTGACAAACAATGATTACTGGGGCTTGAACATTTGGCAAATATTTTCTCAAAATTGGATAAAGCGAGCCTGCTACTCCAAGGAAAATAACTAATGACAAAATTGGAGCTTTCAAGCAAAAATTGGTATTTATGTACTTCCTGTGAGCTTGACAACTTCTCAACACTTACAGGCTTTTCTGATGAGCTTGTTGGTGACAGTAATGATTATGATTTTTTAAAATATCACATAATAAAATGTATTAACATTTGGGAGATTTGTATAATTCAGTGAACCATTATTTTTCAGATGAGGAACGAAGAACATAACAAAACCACACACAGGTAAGTATCCATTCAAACTGTAACATAAAACAAGATTCTGACTTAACAAAATACGGAAGTTCACTGATAACAGTTTCAGATTTCACACTGCAACTACCTTTTTAAAATTTTACTTACTGAATCCTTATAGTACTAAAGAAAAACAACCACAATCATCTGAGAAGAATATCAAAAGAACACTTCCTTTTACAACCATATGTCTGTATAAGGTCAGATATATGTGAAGGTTCTTCATATATTTCAATCAAACCAGCAGAGGAAGAGACTGAAAAGTGGATAGGAATCCAGCTGTTCTCTATTAAGCCAGGCAGTAAAGGGTTTTGCAAAAATGTAAAACAATGCCCTTCTTCTCACGCCAATGTTTCTAAGAGTTACTAAGTCATAAAAATACTACTTAATGCTAATATCTAGTGAGCTTACTATTGGCATTTTAAAATATACAAGTATCTTTAAACTTCTTAGTTTTCATTTTTTTTTTTTTTTTTTTTAGTTTTCATTTCTAATATAGTAAAATATCAATGGATAAATTCATATAAACAAAAGTTCTGAAGTCTTAAATTTTTTAGTGTAAAGGGATCCTAAGACCAATGATCAAGAGATGCTGGATTAGGGAAAAGTACCCCCAAAGAATAGCTGAGAGCCAGGGCAGGTCCACATGCAGAAGTTGAGCTGAAGAGGAGTAGCCTGCACAGAGAAACTGAAAAGGTCTGAGGCTTCACAGAAGCCAAAAAAGAGGGAGAACTTTGATGTGCTTGTTGTCTTAAGTACTACTGAGAGATTGAGAAAGGAAGAAAGATACTAGTGGAAACACACTATCATAATACCTGTAAAATTGCCAGGCCTGGTATGAAACCAGGTACTTCCTCCTTCATCTGAATGACTTGGTTCTTCAGTCTCTCCTTTATTTGCCTAGAGAAAAAGGAAAAGATTGGAGTTAAAACTTAATGCTTCAAGTCACAAATAAGCGGTATGTATTATTAGATACATTGAAATTGAAAAAACACCTTCACTAAACAGACATTAGGAGAGGGCAATGGCACCCCACTCCAGTACTCTCGCCTGGAAAATCCCATGGACAGAGGAGCCTGGTAGGCTGCAGTCCATGGGGTCACTAAGAGTTGGACACGACTGAGCGACTTCACTTTCACACACTGGAGAAGGAAATGGCAACCCACTCCAGTGTTCTTGCCTGGAGAATCCCAGGGACGGGGGAGCCTGATGGGCTGCCGTCTATGGAGTCGCACAGAGTCGGACACGACTGAAGTGACTTAGCAGCAGCAGCAGCAGTGTGTTTTAAACTAGTTGTCCCATAACTCATGGCCCAGTCAGTGTCAGTGAGAATTAGAAAAGATCTGTGCCTGCTTGAGCCCTGGAAAACTGATGGGTGGTATAGAGTACATACAACATCAGATAATGTCTGTTTGCTTCTCCATAAAACACACTAGTTGAATATATAAAATAGATCATCTAGTTGAATACATAAAATAGATCATCTAGTTGAATATATAAAATAGAATAAGGACAGAGAACTCATTATTCTGTAATAACCTAAATGGGAAAAGAATCTGAAGACTAGAGATATATATATCACTGAATCACTCTGCTGTGCACCTGAAACTGAAACATTGTAAGTCAATTATACTCCAGCATAAAATTAACATTTTTAAAAAACATACAAGTTTACAGCATTCAAAATCATACAGGGAACAAACAGAAACTTGGACCAACGCTTTTGGAAGGCTGCTAATACTCACCTTTTTCAGCATTTCCACTATCTGAGTGCTACTGGAAAAAAGTTTACAGGAAAGAACTCAAGGTCACACCTTCTGCTCAACCTGCCCTACCTAGTCACAGGGTATCTACAGAAATTTGAATGGTAAGTCAATGAAACCCACTCTGAATTCAGCATGAATTTACAAATTATATCCTAGTTCACAAAAGAATTTCTCTTACTAAGTTGAAAGTATAACCTCTTGTGAAACAAAGATACATCAATTTACTAACATACAGCTTCTCTACAATAGGACATTAAGTAAATGCCATTACATCCGTAAGTAAACATTCAAATTAGTCTAAACTGTCCAGTTACAATGCAGTTATTAACTTGAACAGGATCTGTCTCTCCTGAAGGACCAGTTTTGTCATTTGCCTTCATTTTAACTGCAGTTGACAAACAAATATGCCCAGATATTCACAGCATCTCTTCCTTCATTCTAATTTGGTTACTCCCTCCCCCAGCTCTCCACATTTTACACATATCTGGCACAGGAGGACTTCTCTGGTGGTAGAGTGGATAAGAATCCACCTGCCAACGCAGGGCACATGGGTTCGATCTCTGGTCTGGGAAGATTCCATATTGTGCAGAGCAACTAGCCTGTGTGCCATGACTACTAAGCCTGCACTCTAGAGCCCACAGGCCACAACCACTGAACCCATGGGCTACAACTACCGAAGCCTGCACGCCCTAGGGCCTGTGCACCATGACAAGAGAAGCCACTGCAAGGAGAAGCCCATGGACTGCAATGAAGAGCGGCCCCCACTCGCTGCAACTAGAGAAAGCATGAGTGCAGCAACAAAGACCCAGCACAACCAAAAACAAAGTAACTCCAAAAAAAAGCACAGGAGTAGCAAAGAATAGATTATTCGGGTTAGCCTAGTAGATGGTAAGAATGTTTAGGGATACAAGAAGTTAGAACTAGGACTGCAAAATCTTGTAGCTAGTAGCCTTGTTTTTTCAAATCCAATATTCTATAAATCATACAGTTCAACACAAGTATTCTGACTACTGGATTTCTTTTATTGGGATTTTAATGAACAGAGGCACAATTCTGCTCTGACACAAGACAACAGGAAACACTAGAGTTGCCAAGTCCTCCCTGGGCTGCCGCTGAAACTCCCCAGCAGCCCCAGCCAGAGTGGTTTCTCCTGCACGAGGACTGAAGTGCTGCCCAAGTTGCTACAGAGAACAAGTCTCCACTCTCTCCTCTCCCTTTCCTTCCCGCAACCACCGTCATACCTAACACAAAGTGCCAGGCAGAGGCTTCTACTGGTTCTCCTTCCCCCTCCCCACCCAAACAAAACCCACAGTGGGGAAGGGAGTCCTAGGAGGGGTAGGTGTTTAAAAAAGAAAAAAGCAATTCCTAGCACTATGTGAGACAGTAAGGTGAACCAACAGTGAAAAACGAACACATCTGAGACTCTCAATAACCCCCTGCGGTAGGCAAGGGAGAAAAAGCGTTCTTATTCCTGTTCACAGATGCAGACACAGGCGCTAAGCAGTCGGGACAGGTGCCTCTCCCAGGGCCAGTTTACAGAAAGAACAGGTGCAAAAGGCCCCCAGTGGGTAAATGAGGTCCAAGAGGAAGCAGTAATCAAATCAGGTAGATAGTCCTTTATTCTGAATGTGATGGGAAGCCATTTGAGGGTTTTCAATGGGGCTGACGTGATGGAACTCACTTTAAAAAAACAAAAACACTTTTTGGCTGTGCCCTGTGACATGTGGGATCCCAGTTCCCCAACCTGGGATGGAACCCTCACTCTCATTGGAACCGAAGCATCTAGACCACCAGGGAAGTCCTCGGCCTTACATTTTTAAAGGATTATTCTTGCTGCTGAATTGGGAATAAACCCAAGGGGGAAAGATGAGAATCAAGGACATAGTAAGAAGTTACTGCAACTGTAAAATCCAGGCCAAGAGGTGGTGGTAGCTTGGATTACGGACGGTATCAGTGGTAAGCTGGCAAGAAGTATGTATTCTAGATATACAAAACATGAAACACAGAGGAAATACTAGGAATACAGAGGACTCTGAGTTTTGGGGGGGTTGTGAGATGGAGCTGGAAAGACTGATGGTACAAATATTTTAAGGAGAGGACAGTGAATTTATTTACCAAATCTTATAAGGATTCTAGAATAAGTAAGCATTTGAGACCCAAGGAAAGAATCTAGGGACAAATAAAAATAACACTTAAACTCAGCAGGTAGTAAGCTGTAGGAACCCAGTACTACAAGGTAGTTTAGGTGGAAAATGTTTCAGCCCAGGAAGTTAAGAGCAAAGAACAAAATGTTCTTTATTTTCTATGCTATAATTTAAATGGGTCTAAGGGTGCATTTTTTTTTCCCTAAAAGAAATTATAGCTTGAGATCACTTATATTGCCTCCCTTAAACTTTTTCTAAGAAGCAGGATCATTTTAAAATTTTCAGGGATATTCTTCCAACTACAAAGCTCTGTTTAAAAGTTAACACTTAGGCCTCTTTAAGAGACATGATTAGAATATCAATGAGATGGTCTAACATGCATATAAAGCACAGAAAGCAAGACCTAGACAGCACAGAACGCTAAAGCATCAGGTGGGAGATCTGCCCTGGTGAGGGGGGCGGTGGGGGGCAGAAATTAAGATAGTTATAATTAGGTCTCCATAAGTCCCTTAAAATGTTTTTTTTCCCTGCCTGGCTTTCTTGTTTGGCCAGAAACGGAAGTACCTTAAAATGAAAAGTGGAAAAACAAACCCAAGTGTCAGGTATGTCTGAAGTTGAGACTATAAAAGAAAAAGATGGAGAGAAAAACTAATACTCCCTTCCTTGTCTACCTTTATTTTAGGGTCATAAAGCTGTGATGAATTAAATAGGGGGAAGCCCTTTACTTTTTTATAGCTCATTTTTAGAAAGCTTAAATGTATAATGGAAAAACTTTCAAATCACTGAAGCTTCCTCAATCAACAGAAGCTTCCTTGATTGCAGACACCTCTCATTTCTATCCATGGCCCTGCAAGTTACATCATCCTGGTAAAAATTTTGGGAGCAAAGCAAGGCAAAAGTGGGCATATGGAGATACATCCCTGATCCCTGAATAGAACTACACATGCTGGTCACACCATCTTCCATCAACATACCCTAAAATCTAAGGGAAGACACATCCCAATCTTGATGTAGGAAAAATGAGAACTAGAGTACCACTGACATGAGCAGGACAAAGTAGCAGTAAACCACCGAAGTCTCTCTGGTCCTGAAGGACAGGTACTAGTCCTGAGCCGAGAGTCATGGCCAATTAAACATGAACAGACACAGATGCAGTTTAACCAAGTTACTACTGGCATCTAGTGGGTAGATGCAATTACATACCCTACAATGCACAGGGCAAAGCATAGCAAAGAATTACCCAGCCCTCATGGTAACAGTGCCCAAGGCTGAGAAACTCTGCTGCTGGCCAATAAAATGCAATGTTCCGGGTTACCTTTTCTTTCTAAGCTGCAAAAATCAAGGTGGAATCATTTATAGCTCAACCTGTCAAAATTTGTTTGAATCTCTATGGATCTGCATGACTTATCAGTTTTTTCCAAGCTGACTTCTACCACATCCAAGTGTCAAAGACCCTAGTTAATAAAAGTCAAAGGTGTACGTCCCTGTAGAATCTTATTGCTCTTGAACAGTCCTAGTCGAAGTCTAACATCCCTAAACAGTCACCTAGATCTCTTGCCTCAAGGCTTGTACAATTACTCTTGAAAAAATCCATTACAAATTCCAACTCATTCTGTTTCACAGGAGGGCCCATTTTTAAATTCTGGACATTTTATGCCTGAGGAAAAAAAAAAAAAGCATTGCCAAAATATAACCGTAACAAAGACATTTCAACAGAAGCTATAGGTAGGAAAAGGAGGCAGAAAAGGATATTTAGCTACATGGCTAAGAAATCTACATGATGAAAAAAAAGCTGCCCAGTCAACACACACGGAAATGTTAACACAGGCTTAGAGGAATTTGTAAATGATCCTTAAAAAGTCCACTGAATAGGCCTTTAGTAGTTGATCAGAGAAAAAGCAAGAACATTCATCAACATGTGGGGCTATTCTA
>NW_011494811.1:7044389-7055501 GCF_000754665.1 Bison bison bison
GGCTATTCTAAACCAGGACACACATTTCTCTCCTTCCCCTCAAGGAGGTTGTTAAGATTTTAGAATGCAGTAAAACACAAATGTCTGATTTTATTTGTTTTATTTTCATTTCGTTCATTTGCTGTTTTATTTTTCACTGGAGATCTCATACTGCTAAAAAATTCTTCAAATTTTTTGGAAAAACTCAACATGTAGTTCCTTGTAAAAACAATTGAGGCCACCTAGTGTTCCAAGAAAGGTATATACTTCAAATTCCAAGTTAGTTTAATTGAATTAAATTATTTTTCTTGTTAAAGAACATATTTGCAAACAATGCGACTGACAAGGGCTTAATTTCCAAAATATATAAACAACTCATACAACTCAGTAACAACAACAAAAAACAATGCAATCAAAAAATGGGAAGAAGACTTAGACATTTCTCTAAAGAAGACATACAGATGGTCAATAGGCACATGAAAAGATGCTCAACGTTGCTAATTACAGAGATGCAAATAAAAACTACGCTGAGATATCACATCACGCTAGTCAGAAGGGCCATCATCAAAAAGTTTAACAAATGCTGGAAAGGGTGTGGAGAAAAGGGAACCTTCCTACATTGTTGGTGGGAATGTAATAAATTGGTGCAGCTACTATGGAAAACAGGGTGGCGGTTCCTCTAAAAACTAAAAGTAGAGTTGCCATGTGATGAAGCAATCCCATTCCTGGGTAGATATCCAGTGTGTATGTTAGTCGCTCAGTTGTGTCCGACTCTTTGCGACCACATGGACGGCAGCCCACCACGCTCCTCTGTCCATGGGGATTCTACAGGCAAGGATATTGGAGTGGGTTACCATTTCCTTCTCCAGGAAGATATCCAGATGAAACTATAATTTTAAAAGATATACATGCACCCAGAATCTGCCTGCAATGTGAGAAACCCAAGTTTGATCCCTGGGTCAGGAAGATCCCCTGGAGAGGGAAATGGCAACCCCCTCCAGTATTCTTGCCTGGAGAATCCCACGGACAGAGGAGCTTGGTGGGCTACAGTCCACGGGGTCGAAAAGAGTCGGACACAACTGAGCAGCTATACTTTCACTGTTCAGAGCAGCACTATTCACACTAGCCAAGATACGGAAACAAGCTAAATGTCCATCAGCAAGTGAACAGATAAAGAAGATGTGATACACACAAATTGGAATACTACTCAGCCATACAAAAGAACAAAATAATGCTGTCTGCAACAACATGAACGGACCTAGAGATTATCATACTAAATCAGAAAGAGAAAGACAAATATCATATCACTTATATGTGGAATCTAAAACATGATACAAATGAACTTATCTACAAACCAGAAACAGACTCACAGACATAGAACAGACTTGCGGGTGCCAAGGCAGGGCAGGTGTGGGAGGGACGGATTGGGAGTTTGGGAGTAGCAGATGCCAGCTATTCTATATATAGAATGGATAAACAAGATCCTACTGTACAGCCCAGGGAACTATAATCAGTACCCTGCGATAAACCATTATGGAAAAGAATATAAAGTAGAATGAGTGTGTGTATGTATATATATAGACACGTACACACACACATACAGAACTGAATCACTTTGCTATACAGCAGAAACTAACATAACACTGTAAATCAACTATACTTCAATAAAATAAATGTAAAAAATTACCTTATTGTTGATACATCATTTTTAGTGAGAAATAATATCAAACACTACATTTTATCAATATGCATATCAACTAACACCAGTACTCTTTTATTATGTTTAAGAACGAAATATTTACAATGATTATAATTTTATGCAAATATTTACTAAACTTGACAGGTACCTCAAACATATATTTGAAAACTTAATATGAATCTATTTTATGCTCCAATGAGAATTTATAATGTAAAATTCTTCCATCCAATTCTCTCCAACTCTCTAAGACCCAAGGGAACGGTGACTTACCTGATACTTATGACATGAAAACAGCTAACTGGTGTAAAGTTCTAATAAACCTCCAAATTCTCAGTGAGTGTAAAGGTCATCATTAATCCATATACGCAGTGACAAAATAAATGCTTTTGAGGTCTCCAGATTAGGGTTTATGGATCTCAACATGACTGACATTTGGGCTGGACAATTCTATGTTGTGGGGACATCCTGTGCATTGCAGGATGCTCAGCAGCATCCCTGGCTTCTCCTTCTAGATGCCACCAGCACACAGCCACTCGCCATATGACAAGCAAAAATGTCTCCAGACATGTCCAAATGTGGCCATGGAAGGAGGGACAAAACTGTCACCATTTAAGAACCACTGACCTAGAGGAAACTACAAACTAGACTGAATTGGTGGAGAAAGGCTTCATAAAGGGCTTCCCTGGTGGCTCAGTCAGTAAAGAATCCACCTGCAATGCAGGAGACCTGGATTCGATACCGGGGTTGGGAAGATCCCCTGGAGGAGGGCATGGCAACCCACTCCAGTAGTCTGGCCTGGAGAATCCCATGGACAGAGGAGCCTGGCAGGCTGCAGTCCATGGGGTCACAAAGAGGCGGACACAACTGAGCTTTATAAAAGGTAGGATTTTAAAAGCAGACTAAAAGTGCATTAACATTAGAGAAAGGTCACACAGAGGAAAGCATTGTCAGAGGGTGCACACCGCCAGGTACAGTCTCACCTTTCCCCCTGCCCTCACACGGGAGTGGGGACAGCTTCTCCTCAGACCCAACAAATTGGTGATGCTGGATCCGAGTACAGTATTGCTGGACTTTACATGTCTTTCAAAACGTCAGGCGACCAGATTCTTACGTGTAATTACACACTAATGTGTTGGGAAGTAATCCAATTTTTAAAAATAAATCTGTAAGCCCAACGAAACACAACTACATCTGGCCTCCAGGGTACCACTGTGTAATCCCCAGCTGGCAGCAAGAGTTATGAGATGTGATGGAGTGGCCCCAAGTCTCAGGATCTGCAAGCAAGGGCCCAACACCCAGAATTAGTCCTATTTCAGGACTGTCTAACCACAGACCTAAATGTTAGAGCAGATGACATTCAGCAGGCCTCTGGGTCGGCATCCGAGGGGAATGTGGAAAGAGTGTAGAAAATACTGGGGTCTCCACCAGGAGAAGAGGAAAGGCCAACAGCTCTTAGCTGAGAAAAGGCTTAGAGACCTGCCTGATCTTTCTGCTTTTAGAGAAGACTAAAGGACAGTCTCGGAGAAGGCGATGGCACCCTACTCCAGTACTCTTGCCTGGAAAACCCCATGGACGGAGGAGCCTGGTAGGCTACAGTCCATGGGGTCTCGAAGAGTTGGATACAACTGAGTGACTTCACTTTCACTTTCATGCATTGGAGAAGGAAATGGCAACCCACTCCAGTGTTCTTGCCTGGAGAATCCCAGGGACGGGGTAGCCTGGCAGGCTGCCGTCTATGGGGTTGCACAGAGTCGGACACAACTGAAGCGACTTAGCAGCAGCAGCAGCAAAGGACAGCCTTGGGTAGGAATGGCTTAGGTCCAAAAGGCTTCTTACTTACTAAGCAGAGGTTAACATCCAAAGGAAAAATCATTTATCTTAAATCATGCAAGGCGGTGAACTCTCCTCCCCCATAACACTGGCAGGATCATAGCCCCACCTCCTTCAAATCTTTGCCTACAAGTCCCTTTTATAATGAGTATGAGGTTAATTTCCATATTCAAAATTATAATCCCCGTTAATCAGAAGTCTGCCCCTCTTCCCTGCCCTGGTTTTGAAAGGCTTTGGCAAAACCTTTAACAAAAACACTCCCTATTTCCTGAGGCACATCAAGCATCAGCAACCCAAAGCTGTACCTCTCCTGCCCAGGCTTGAAGGCAAGAACTTTTCAGCAAGTGGGAAAAAAAAAAAAAGTTTAGCTAACAAAGGAGGGTGGTTTGACTGGTCTTCAACCTGTCAAAAATGACTGTGACTCTGAAAATGATTTTCTGAGGTGACTCAGTTTGATTCATTCATCTTTTAAAAGGGAGAGCCAAATCTAGCCAGTAAAAGATTGCAATTCCTTTTAGCAGGCAAATAAAAAGCCCTTGGAGAGGAAGGAAAATAGGCTGATGAGGGTCTGCCACTAGCCTTAGAACTCTTGGTCAAACAAGTCACTTCTGGCTGCAGTTTCATAAACTGCAACATGGAGGAAGCGGTGATCTGGGTATCGGAGAAACCCTGCCTGTGGCACGGTTAGTTGCCCTCTCCCTTAAGGTCAAAGGCTTACAGGGTGCCAGGAGCCACCTTATGGGAAATCATCAAGGTGGGGGAAACTCACAAAGCAGAGATGCAATGGCCTTCTGCCCTGTGGATCAGATGTCAGAAGGTACAGCTGTAACCAGAGAAGCACATAGGACTTCTTCAGAGAACCTCATATACTCGTTTAATCCTCTCGGCAACCTCAGGAGATAAACACCATCATCATCGCCCCCACTATGCAGAAGTGGAAAGTGAGGCTGACTGACTTGCCCAAAGCCACACAAGGCTGTAACGTTTACCCTATCCAGCCTCTCCAGGAGTCAGCTGGAGAAGGGAGCCTGTTCCCTCCACTCCAGGGACCCTCCTCTGTGCCAGGACAGCCTGATATCCCTTCTTCCAGAGGCTTCTTCATGCAAATGGGGATATAAACAGGGACTATGTACCTCTACTCAAAGCCCCTTGTCCAAATTCCAATCTGCCTTATCCCCACACTCCTGGTGGGTGAGGACAGATACATGTTCTTGGATGATAAGCCCTAGCAAAGATTTTGGCTGGTGCCATGGTCACATAAATGACTGCCAGTCCAGACTGCCACAGCCCACCTACAACGCACCCAATAGCCTGACTGGGTGGCCTGGTGAAGAACCAGTGGGAGGCCCCACTTTCAGGGACTCCTGCTTGCTCTCCTGCACAGGCTCTCAGACTCAAGCCAAGGTTGAGACTGATAGTCACCGTTCCATGGAACTTCCAAAAGGTCCACACTCTGGAACTTGTTACAGGTAAATCTTTTCAAGCACAAAAAGGCCTACAGGTACTTTACCTGCAGGACAAAATGAAAAGCTTATCAATTTCACTGTGGTGAACAAACTCTTTTTACAGAAAATAGTTCTTCTAGCCCTATAGCTAAACATATAATCAAGGTTCCATTTTATCTTTGAACAGTAGCATACATTCTAATTTTAAGGCTCAAGATGATAAACCAGCGTTCACAGATACAGTTTGGATAAATACAAACATCATCTGTTTATTCAACATGTACTAAGTACCAATTTATTGTAACTTAACTATGTGCCAAGGACTGCTCTAAATGCTCTACAAGTAATGACTCATTTAATTTAACAATCCTATGAATTAGGTGATCAACATACAGATGAGAGGGTTCCGAGGTGGCATTAGTGGCATTTGAAAAGAACCCACCTGCCAATGCAGGGGACATGAGATGCAGGTTCAATCCCTGGGTTGGGAAGATCCCCTAAGGGCATGGCAACCCACTCCAGTATTCTTGCCTGGAGAATCCCGTGGACAGAGGAGCCTGGTGGGCTACAGTCCACAGGGTTGCAAAGAGTCAGATACAACTGAAGTGACTTAGCAGGCACACACGCATACAGATGAGGATGTTAAGGCAGTAGGTAAACGAAGTCACCCAGTGATCCTGGAGGGAGCACTCCGTGACCTCCCACAGGAATCTGTGTTACTGGCATATCAACAGGGTCTGCTCCACCCATAACTCAGAGCACCTTCTCTTGGTGGCCTGACAAGGGGCAAACCATCTGTCTCTTCACAACCGGCCTTTCTAGAAGGAAGGCTTAATCAAGAGACTTAATCCCTCCAGGGAAGTAACAGGCTCAACTGCAAAAGGAAAGGTCAAATAAATTTGTACAACACTTCATTAGGCCCCTTTGAAAAGCGAATGGTGGTTCGCTTCTGGTCTAACAGCTGTTATCAGGGTAGTTTTTTGACAGTCTATTTTCCACCCTTTGTATCATTTCTTTAGGAGCTCCTCCCTGAAGCCAGGGGGCGCTCTCACCACCAAGGTCAGTGCACTTTCACTCAGCCTCCCCACTCACCTTCAGCTTCTCTGAGGCCATCACTGCTGACCCCAGGCAGTCATTTAATAACTGGCGAGGTCAAAGTTCCATGGCACAGGCTGTGTTTTTGGTGAAGAATCCTCTTCTCTGTAACACTGGCAGGCTCACGGCCCCACCTCCTTCAAACCTCTGCTAATAGGTTCCTCTTACGCTCTCATGTTCAAAATTACAAACCCCATACCCCCCACGCCTCAAAAATCTCCATCCCCTTCCCTGCACTGGTTTTCTCTTTGGCGCTTCTCACTACCTCACACCCTGCTTTAACGAGTTTTACCATCTTCATCTACCCCTCAGGGCACAAATTCTACCAGGGTAGGGATGCGGGCTGTCTTGATGACTGTTATACTCTTGTGGCTTTGAAGAGTGCCTGGCAGATAGGAGGCACACAGATATTTACTGAATGAATAAATATCCCCAAAGACACCTTGGTCCCTAACCCTCAGATCTCCCCCAGTGTTCAAATCCAGGCTACAACCTTGGAAACTCCCCTAAGGAAGAAATGGAAGTGTTCCTTCCAAAGAGACGCAACTGGCAAACAGATCCAGGTTTCCCACAGGCAGAGAAGACATTTGGAATGATGACCTCTGCCCAGTCCTGGCTACCAGAAAAGGAGAAGTAAAAGTAAAAGTAGACAAAGTCTAGGATGGCCTTCTCAGCAGAACTGGAGGCATGGCAATGAGAGGAAGACTAGTGTAAAGAAAAAAAAAAATCACTTATGAAATTCCTTTTAGGGAAAGTGATAAGCACTTGATGGTGAGAAACACCATGTACTGGGTGAAGACCCTGATTCTAAATCAGCCTCTGCCATTAACCAGTCGAGCAACCTTTGGCCAAATCATATCACTTTTCTTGCCTCAACTATTTCCTAAACCGCAGGATAGGATGGGTGTGAACTCTATTTTAGAGAATTTCTCACCATGGGATTCTTGGTCTGCCCCATTCTTCCTCCCCCGTCAAAGAAGAAAGCAAAGTGTTACAATTCAAACACTACATCAGGACAGAATCTGCCCAGGGAACTTGACATTTTGCAAGTTTGTCCTGAGAGAGACTTCACAGGAATCTGATCTGCAAATCTGGGGAATGAGGAACCCTTCGCCTGGACCCCAGGAACCCTGGCTGCACTTACTTTCCTCTGAAGAGTGTCCCTGGCCCAGGAAAAGAGGGAAGGTAGGGACACCCTGCAGCCCCACGAGCTCAAGCTCTAAGCCCCACCCCTTCTTGTTCAGGACGCCAAGAGTCCCAGGCCTGCCACAGCCTCAGCACTTGGAGCTGAGGGACTGCACTACTGCATGAACCAAGCAGGCTGTCCCCCCTCTACAGCTTCTCCTCTCTGCTGTGAGCTCTACCTGCTCCTGGATTCAAGCTCTCCATGAAAGTCAAGGTGCCATGGCTGCGTCTGAAAGAGCCATTTTATAAGTACATTAAAGAAAAATCCTCTGTAAGCACAGAGTCCTTAGTCTTAGTGCTTGTTTATGAATTGTTTTAGGCGGAACGATCTGATTGCTCAACCATGGGCAGTGTAAAAGGTCAGCAATGTGACTTCTGAGCAGACGAGGGAAAGGAATCCTTCCAGTACCTGGAACAGTCCTTTTCAGATCACTGCCATTCTCCTCTTCAATTATGAAACTTGGACTTAAGAGTTAAAGTGAAGTCACTCAGTCGTGTCCAACTCTTTGTGATCCCATGGACTGTAGCCTACAAGGTTCCTCCATCCATGGGATTCTCCAGGCAAGAATACTGGAGTGGGTTGCCATTTCCTTCTCCAGGAGATCTTCCCGACCCAGGGATTGAACCTGGGTCTCCCGCATTGCAAGCAGATGATTTTCCTGTCTGAGCCACCAGGGAAGCTCAACCTAGGAGTTAAGGGTTTAGATAAGTGGTCACGATGCATTAGAATCATAGGATGAGCTTTTAAAAGATTTTTAAAATATTGAGTCCAGTGGTTTATCACTAGCAACTACAATTAAATCAGTCTAGTGTAGGTACCAAGCATGAAGTGCATATGTGCAGGTGCTCAGTTGCTCAGTCGTGTCCTACTCTTGTGAACCCATAGATGGTAGCCCGCCAGGCTCTTCTGTTCATGGGATTTCCCAGGCAAAAATACTGGAGTGGGTTGCCATTTTCTCCTCCAGGGATTGAACCCTCTCACATACCTGCACATGCACAAAACTATCTTGGAAAAGATTGGCAATTTCTACTAAAACTGTTCATATATGTGTCCTATTACTCTGCAATTCTACTCTTCGGGATCTAACCAACAGAAATGTATATATTATATGCTCCACCAAAAGACATGTAAAAGAATGCTCATAGCACTATTCAATATTCATAATCAACCAAAATGAGAAACCAAAATGTACGTGAATAAGTAAACAGTGGCATATTCACATAGAATACAAAACAGCGATGAGAGTTAATGAACTACAGCTACATGTAACATGAAATAATTTCAGAAATACAGGGCTGATTGAAAGAAACCAGACACACAGAAGACTTTATACTACTTGATGTCATTTATATAAAGATCCAAAACAAGCAACACTAACCTGCAGTGTTGGAAGTCGGACAGCGATTACCTTTGTTGGAGGGTGGTGATGGGATGGGAGTGAGAGAGGAGTTTCTGGAGAGCCAACAATGTTATTTCTCGCTGAGTGCTACTGAAGTTTAGCAGTGAAAAACTCATTGAGCTATATACCTATGACAGGTGCACTTTTTTGTACACGTTCATATGTAAATAAAAAGAATTAACAAAAACAAAAAGCTCCCCAAGTGATTTTAATGTGCAGTTTATGTTGAGAACCACTAAAATAGGTCTCAAGGCAACTATCACTGTCAAAAAGATAATGAATCAATCACTTCTGTATACATTAACTAATTACCAATTGTTAACAGCTAACATGTATTGAACACTTATTCTGTACCAGGAACAGTTCTAAATTCTCTTCAGTTAGAAACTCATTCAATTCTCTTAATAATTCAAAGGCCTAGATATTATCTTTATTTTACATTTGAGAAAATTTTGGCACAGAGAGGTTAGCTAACTCACTTAATGCTAAAAACCTAGTAAGGAGTGAAAGGTTTCCAGGTGTTATGGATACAGACAGAAATAAGGTGATGCACATATCTGCCCTTATGGAGCTTACAAACATATTTAATTTGCTCTCTACTCAAACCAAAACATATCCAGTGAGCACCTATTCTCAGTAGGCTGCCAAGAAGCAAACCTAAATTATCTCTTCAGCCTCTCTAAAACGAAGATTTTATCAAGAAAAGCCTCTGATTAAGGGAGTGGGTTTGAATATAAGCAACCAAACAACAAATATCAAGCACAAGCAATGCAATTTAGGAAATCACATGCAGAAAAGAGCTCAAATGTTAAGTACTGTGATTTCTAATCTAGAAGTTCCGGGTTCCTCCTCACCACTGTGAGAGATCCACCATCATCTAAATTACATCTCACCTTCTTTGTTCCCCTCTATCTTCCAGGAAACAATCATTATGGCTGAAGGTGGGTTTCACCACCAGTGACTCTATAATTCGTTCAAAAACCTGTACACACAAAATTAGGGCTTCATGGGGCAATTATTGTTGCCAGCTGCGGCTGTCACTAAATAACAGGTGAAGTCCAAGGTCCCAAGAAAAACCTGCAGGTGGATAACAGAAAATATATCCTTCCCTCTTCTACTTTCATCTCTTCCCCTCACTCCACTCCGGTCAACTCTCAAAACAAAAAGCTGCCAGGTGTTACTCCCAGGGAATTAAGGCTGGCAATCATATCCACTAATTAAGCATCCAGATTTCCCGGTAGAGTAGAAATGGCAGAGCTCAAAAGGAATGTAAAATATTGTCAGGACTCAAGAGCCAAACCAGAAAGTAACTCTAGGGTCAGGACACAGGAGATAGCTGTTAGAGGAGCATGAAATTGAGGGGGAAAGAAATGTTTATTAGATTTCACTTAGCAAATGATGACTCTGGGGTAGTAGGAAAAAGCTATGATCTTGGATGGAGACCCTCTGACACTAATCAGCCTGGTAAACTTGTAAAGTCTTGCTACCTCATTAATCTCAGTCTCCTCCCCTCCAAATTACCGGGGAAGGGAAGTAACTGGATTTCTGAGTGGGATGCTGCAGGCAACCCAAACATATTCTTCTGGCAGCTGCACTTCTGGGAGAATAGTTGTCGGGCTGAGGAAGAGAACTTGTCCCAGAAGCAGAGGAGCCAGCAGGCACGGCCACCAGGTACCCAATCTACAAACGCAGATCATGTCCGGGGCGCATTTTTTTGGTTTCAGAGACCCAGTCTTCAGGGGTGAGGGGTTCAAGACAAAGTCCTCGCTACCCACTCCGCTGGCCTGACTTGCGCCATAAGTCTCCCTCCCGCAAAAAAAAAAAAAAAAAGTCCTTGGGAACCTACACACCCTGCTCACAGTCCTCGCCTGCAAACCCAACACGCCCTAACAACAAGGACAGGTGCTTACGCGGAGACCACCTTCCCGTTCAGGATTTCCGCCGGCGCCATGACCTTTAAAAGTCCGCCGCTCACAATGGACACCAACAAAATCGAGGTTCGACTCGCTCCACTGCTGCGCGGGACAGCCCAACACACGTGTCTAGGGACCGCGCAGGCCGACACTTCTACTGCGCCTGCGTCCCCGCCTCCACACACAACGGATGAGAATGCGCGTGCGCAGTCCAGACGGACGGAGGACCCTTAGGCAGCTTAGAGCTGAGGAGTAGAGGGTTTGAAGTGCAGCGGGAATTTGAGGGACCTCTGTATAGACTGGCTGGAGGACATGATTGGCTGCTGGAAGGATTTTTTTTTTCCAGAATGCGCCATCGTGTGGGCGGGGATCCAGCTGAATTGGGAATCAGCCTAGAATCCAGACCTTAGGGGGCGGAGTCGAGGCACAGGTTAGCGGGAGACCAGTTTGGCGGGCGCGGGAGGGCAGCGCCGGCTGAGGGCGTGGAATCTGTGCTGTACGATTCTTACCGGGTTCCCGCGTAGGGAGCTTGGAGGCGCCGGGTTGGCTTGCAGGTAGACCTGCGG
>NW_011494811.1:7055601-7059370 GCF_000754665.1 Bison bison bison
GAGGTCGCGGTCCCCACCCTCATACTGAATCGGAGAGTCTGGGTGGCGCCCCTGACTTCTTTTCAAGTCTTCTCTGGCGAATCTGATGCTTGGCCAAGGTTGAAACCCAGCCCGCTGTTTCAGACCCGCGTAGCTGGAGCGCCATGTTGGCTCCCTCAGGGTCCGGGTAACCCCCAGACAGCCATTGCAGGGAGGGTGGTCAGCTTTGCAAGTCTAGGTTTTATCAGATGCCCACACACAGATCTGGGGTTGGAGAAAGGACAAGGGCCTTGCAGAACTGTGTGGCCTTGTGACCTCAAGGGCGGACACTCTTGGAAGGCAACTGGGATGTTTAGAAGGACGAGTTCTGCAAGTTTCTGATTGGTTCCAGAATCGTCCCACAGATACTAAAGTCCGCAAGTGCTGAAGTCCGTTATAAAAAAACAAAGTAGTGTTTATGTATAACCGAAGCACATACTCCTGTGTAAATTACATCATCTGTAGATTACTGATACCGTGTAAATGCTATATAAATAGGTGCTGGTATGCTTCAAATTCAAATTTTGCCTTTGGGCACTTAATGGAACTTTTAAAATTTTTGACCAGGCTTGGCTGACAGAGCAAGTGGAACCCAAAGATACTAGAGGGCCAACTATATAATAACCTAAAAAATGTAAGGACCTCTGAAGGCATACTGTTACGTTATGTTCCATGTGAACAACAGATGAAGAGAAAAATATGTTCCCTGAAAATTATGGGTAGTGAAAGTTTTGTGTTTATAATGCCAAATAGATATTGACTGCAACTGTCTGGTTTGCTGAGAAAGATGACATAAACCCCGAATTGCAGATTGAGAAATAGAATTTGAAGGATAATTTTCAAAACTGCATAGCTGTTGCTGGAATAGGGACCAAACCTGATTGTTTAAAATATGTTGCCTTTGCCACTTTAACAGCCTGGTTTTCAACTATGATATCTCTGTGTGACCTGTACAATTCATTCACTGAGCAAATAGTTATTGAGTGGCTACTGTGTCAACAACAGAGAGACACTGCTCTAGGTGATAGGGATACCACGGTGAACCAATTAATTCCCCACCCCCCACCCCCACTTCCCAGCTAATATTCTGGGAGTCAATGGTCAAAGAAATATGTACTCTAATTTTAGATATTAAGAAATACCATGTTTTGCCAATAGACAAGCTAAGAGGATACGGAATGGTGGTGGGAGGCAGGAGGATGCTGTTTTAGAAATGTGTTAAGAGGAAATTCCTTCTGGGGAATCTGAGGTGCGGAAACCTGAATGAAGAGAGGAAGTTAGGGTATAAGAGAAAAAACCAAGGATTTGGTTTGAGCAGCTGAAAAGGTGAAATTCCATTACTGAGCTAAAATAAGTTTTTAGATGCATCTTAGATGTCTGATATTTATATAAATGAGATCTGCGATATTTGAATCCATGAAATTGGAAGTGTGCCCAAGACAGGAATGAGTGTAGGTAGAGAGATGACTGTAGACTGATACCTAGGACACTTCAGTGTTTAGAATTCAAGGAGATATGAAGGGAAACCAGGAAGGAATACTGAAAAGAGTCCAGCGTGTTATGAGAAAAACTTTGAGAGCATGCAGCCTTAGAAGACAAGAAAGTGTTTCACAGGAAAAGAGGTAACTAATTCTTCCAAATATATTGCAGGTTGGTCAAATGAGATAAAGACTGAGAATGGATCATTTTACAGAGAATAAAAAGAAAAAATATTTTTCTTCAAATGCTGTTAATGGCAGTTGCTTGAAAAAAATGTGTATCCTTTCTGCAGAAGTACCATTTTTACAAAAATACTGAGGGTTATTTGAGAATATCTATCAAAACTTTAATGTGGGCTTTCTTTGATCTTGTAAGTCCACTTCTAGAAATTTACCCTAGAGTAATAAGTACGTGTATACACAAAGATATATGTATAAGAGTGTTCCTCACAGCATCAGTGTCAATAGCAAAAAGCAAATCTCCATCAGGATGGATGAAGTTGTTAAGCAATGGATATACATCTATAGATGCTGTGTAAGATAGCTTTCATAAATTATTAAATCATCAAGGCAGGTTATCCAGTAAAATGTGTAATATGATTTCTATTAATATATTCAAAGTAGACTGTCTCTGATTACGTTACCAAAAATGACCCCTCACTTAGCTACTTGTTACTATCACAATAGCCTATTTTATTCACAGCACTTATCACTATCTAAAATGATTTCATTTATTTAGTTCGCTATCTTTTCTTTTTCCACCAGAATTTTAGCTTTATTAGAAATTCCCTGTCTTGTTCATGGTTATGTTTCTGCTGCTTAGGGATGTAATTTTTAAAATCTAGTTTTAGAGGAAAAAAAGGATATTTCTAATTTTCCTGGTTTAGTTATTAACTCTTACTCTCATACTTATTAATACTACTTATTTTAGCCCTACCTCATTTTTATTCACACTAGGATTACCTGTGTAGATTTTTAAAAATATTTATGCTTAGACCCCACTGTAGACCAATTAAGTCAGAACTTGGGGTAGTGTCAGAGTATCAGTATTTTTTGAAGTTGTCTTTGAGATTTTAATGGGTGGACAGGGCTGAGAACCACTAGATTAGATGATATTTGAAATATAAATATAGTGATTCTAATATCAAGAACACATAATAGGGACATGCTTTCTTAGAATACCAGTTTTTCAAACAAGTCATGTTTTGCTTTTACTGTGTTCCATAGTAGATGGAGTCATCATTTTTCTCCTCCTTTCAAAGTACTTCTTTGTTTATTAGGTGTAGGTGTTTGACCTATTCCAAGAATTTCACAAAAGAAAGACCCAAAATATGAATTTCACCTTTGCTGGAATATTTACTTTTGGTGGGATTACTTTCCTAAGAGTTTGCTAAGTTCTCTCATGCTTGATGAAGCCACTTTATGTTTTTCACTTCATTAATTAGGAAAATAAAGACTCACAGGCCTTACTTTATCACTTTAGAAGGTCCCTTTGCTATTCGCTTGACCTCTGTGATGCGTTGACCTAGCAACAGCTCCTTTGATGTACAAACATTCTTTTGGCAAATAGTGCAGGGCAGTCCCTCATATTGAACGATTCAGATTTCTTCTGGGAGCTGAACTTGGAATTGGAATTTTCTCTTGTGCCTGATATGGTAAACATTTATGGTTTTTACTTTCTACTAAATGAAGCATAGCATACTGTATTTTTCTAATGTGAATATTGATAAATCTTATGAATGTTGTGAAAGAATTCAGTAGTTATGTACAGACCTAAAATCATAGAATAATTGTGTCATATGGCTGTATTTTATTTTTAATTTGAGACTTCTATTATATTTTTATTATATTTTTGTAAGGTAAATTTGGAAGAACAGTATTATCACTTATATGAGTTAACTTTGTATTTAAGAGTGGTGTTTTGTTTTTTTCCTGTTGGGTTCTTTAGTTGTTCAAACTGTGTTTTGGGGGCCTAGTATGTTCAAGCTGGTTTTAGAAAAGGCAGAGGAACCAGAGATCAAATTGCCAACATCCGCTGGATTATGGAAAAAGCAAGAGAGTTCCAGAAAAACATCTATTTCTGCTTTATTGACTATGCCAAAGCCTTTGACTATGTGGATCATAATAAACTGTGGAAAATTCTGAAAGAGATGGGAATACCAGACCACCTGACCTGCCTCTTGAGAAATCTATAGGCAGGTCAGGAAGCAACAATTAGAACTGGACATGGAACAACAGACTGGTTCCAAATAGGAAAAGGAGTACGTCAAGGC
>NW_011494811.1:7059470-7076330 GCF_000754665.1 Bison bison bison
AAGATTGCCGGGAGAAATATCAATAACCTCAGATATGCAGATGACACCACCCTTATGGCAGAAAGTGAAGAGGAACTTTAGCCTTGTGATGAAAGTTAAAAGAGGAGAGTGAAAAAGTTGGCTTAAAAAGCTCAACATTCAGAAAACAGAGATCATGGCATCTGGTCCCATCACTTCATGGGAAATAGATGGGGAAACAGTGGAAACAGTGTCAGACTTTATTTTTTGGGGCTCCAAAATCACTGCAGATGGTGATTGCAGCCATGAAATTAAAAGACGCTTACTCCTTGGATGAAAAGTTATGACCAACCTAGATAGTATATTCAAAAGCAGAGACATTACTTTGCCAACAAAGGTCCGTCTAGTCAAGGCTATGGTTTTTCCTGTGGTCATGTGTGGATGTGAGAGTTGGACTGTGAAGAAAGTTGAGTGCCGAAGAATTGATGCTTTTGAACTGTGATGTTGCAGAAGACTCTTGAGAGTCCCTTGGACAAGGAGATCCAACTAGTCCATTCTAAAGGAGATCAGTCCTGGGTGTTCATTGGAAAGACATGCTGAAGCTGAAACTCCAGTACTTTGGCCACCTCATGTGAAGAGTTGACTCATTGGAAAAGACTCTGATGCTGGGAGGGATTGGGGGCAGGAGGAGAAGGGGATGACAGAGGATGAGATGGCTGGATGGCATCACCGACTCGATGGATGTGAGTTTGGATGAACTCCAGGAGTTGGTGATGGACAAGGAGGCCTGGTATGCTGTGATTCATGGGGTTGCAAAGAGTCGGACACGACTGAGCTGAACTGAACTGAGTATGGAATGATAGAGATAAACCAGAAATAGATTCTGCTCTTAATGTAGCTTTAATGTAGTAGGAGAGATCAGATTTTTACCTCATACAATATTGAATGACATAACAATCAAAGGAAATGCATAGATCATATACTCTTAAGAATTAGGAAGAGAGAGAGATTATTCTCACCTTGCATGAATCAAGGAAGGAGATGGTACTTGAGATACTGTAAGATTAGTTCATGCTTCTGGGAATATATTTTGGCCCACATAGTACCTTGTTTCTTAGAAGCAATATAAATGAAACTCGTAAGTTGTTTTTAATAGAGCATAAGATTCATAAAATGGTAAAGAAATTTTAAAAAAAAGAAGAGGATAGGATTCTTAAGAAAACCTTTGTCTCCAGTATGATCCTTGTTCCAGGACTGAGGAGCAGTTTATTCCTCCTTTTCAGTTCACCAAAACTTAAGTGAGTTCAGTTCAGTTGCTCAGACGTGTCCGACTCTTTGCGACACCATGGACTGCAACAAGCCAGGCCTCCCTGTCCATCGCCAACTCCCAGAGTTTACTCAAACTCATGTCCATTGAGTCGCTGATGCCATCCAGCCATCTCATCCTCTGTCGTCCCCTTCTCCTCCTGCCTTCAATCTTTCCCAGCATCAGGGTCTTTTCCAGTGAATCAGTTCTTTGCATCAGGTGGCTGAAGTATTGGAGTTGCAGCTTCAACATCAGTCCTTCCAGTGAATATTCAGGATGGACTGCTTGGATCTCCTTGCAGTCCAAGGGACTCTCAAGAGTCTTCTCCAACACCACAGTTCCAGCTTGTGCTTCTTCCAGTCCAGCGTTTCTCATGATGTACTCTGCATATAAGTTAAATAAGCAGGCTGACAATATATAGCCTTGACGTACTCCTTTTCCTATTTGGAACCAGTCTGTTGTTCCATGTCCAGTTCTAACTGTTGCTTCCTGACCTGCATACAGATTTCTCAAGAGGCAGGTCAGGTGGTCTGGTATTCCCATAGAGGAATTTTCCAGAGTTTGTTGTGGTCCACACAGTCAAAGGCTTTGACATAGTCAATAAAGCAGAAGTAAATGTTTTTCTGGAACTCTCTTGCTTTTTCGATGATCCAACAGATGTTGGCAATTTGATCTCTGGTTCCCCTGCCTTTTCTAAATCCATCTTGAACATCTGGAAGTTCATGGTTCACATACTGTTGAAGCCTGGCTTGGAGAATTTTGAGCATTACTTTGCTAGCATGTGAGATGAGTGCAATTGTGCGATAGTTTGAGCATTCTTTGGCATTGCCTTTCTTTGGGATTGGAGTGAAAACTGACCTTTTCCAGTTCTGTGGCCCCTGCTGAGTTTTCCAAATTTGCTGGCATATTGAGTGCAGCACTTTCACAGCATCATCTTTTAGAATTTGAAATAGTTCAACTGGAATTCCATCACCTCCCATTAGCTTTGTTCATAGTGATGCTTCCTAAGGGCCACTTGACTTCGCATTCCAGGATGTCTGGCTCTAGGTTGATGATCACACCATCACGATTATCTGGGTCTTGAAGGTCTTTTTTTGTATAGTTCTGTGTATTCTTCCCATCTCTTCTTAATATCTTCTGTTTCTGTTAGGTCCATACCATTTCTGTCCTTTATTGAGCCCATCTTTGCGTGAAATGTTCCCTTGGTATCTCTAATTTCCTTGAAGAAATATCTAGACTTTCTAATTCTATTGTTTGCCTCTATTTCTTTGCACTGATCACTGAGGAAGGCGTTCTTTAAGTCTATTCTTTGGTTCTTAGAAAAGGAATTGATATAGTAATGATTTTAAGTATCGAATAATTAAAATGAGGAAGAGACTAAAGTTTCATTAGAGATATTTGTTCTTTAATAATTGTCTTCAGTATTAATAAATCTGGAATAAGTAATAGAAGAATTTCAAAATAGATTTCCAGGGTTAGTAAAGAAAACCAGGGTTTCATACTTTCAGCTCAATATTCTTCAGCTCACACCCTCTTGATATTTTTTGTTCTGGAACTGTTCCATTTTCTGGGAGATACCACCAGCAAAGGAAACTCATACCCTATTTGCATGCAGCCCTCTCAGTGCACAGTTTCTAAATGCCACATTTCCCCCACTAGAGTTCATTCTCTGATCTTAAAAAAGAAATCTCCATCTTATTGCTTAATAAAATATATAGATAATAATTTGGAAGGTGTCTTTCTTCTATTTCTCTTATTGAAAAGAAAGATAATACATGAACTGGGTAGGGAAAATGGATTTAAGGCAGTATTGAGTTCTTAGGAAATTGAATTTATAAAATTCATAATGTGAGGTTACATTTTATGTTTCTCTGGGACAGAGCACTATGAGCTATCACATGTTACATTAACTCATTTTAGACACTAGCTTTTGACTGAATCTTGAGGGATATAGTTATATTTCCTATAGACTCAGAAATTGAAAATGAAGGAAATTTGCAAGTCAGGTATCTAAAGATATGATTCACAAGTAGCATTTAAGTATGATATAAGTGCATATGTGTATATCAGCAGGCTATTTTCAACCAGTTGTAATTTAAGCACTGTTTTGATACTGCCTTTAGAAACTAGATCTGTCTTATCTCCAAGCTACAGGTTCAGCGGGCAGCTTCTTCTGAGGTCTGGCTAAACTATAAGGATCTGACGTGGAACCTTCGCAGAGACATTGCTGTGGGCGCTGGCCAGACCTCAGCATCTTTTCCTGACCATTCTATGAAAACTCTTCTTGGAAGCACCTTGGTTCACCATTAGTAGATCTTGTTCATGCTTCTTTTATCTCCAGCATGTCAAGCCCTGTCCAGTTTTTAAACCACTCAAATCCAGGGAAGCTGGCTACTGCCCAAAGCAAAGGACCCCGCAAGGCTAAGCCGTTGGAAGTCAAACATATATCAGCTTATGCATCTCGGAAAAATAGCTCAGGGGTAAGTTGTACTCTGGGATTTATTTAATTTTTTCTGTTCTCAGGAGGAAGAGGTAAAACAGCGTCTTGCACAAGCAAGAGCTAGCAGAAAGGAAAATTCAGTTCTGTTTGCCCCCTCGCCTGTGGAGCACCCTTCCAATGCACGACTCAAGACATGAGTCAAAGATCTCACTTCCAGTTCCTGACTTAACTCTAGAACAAGGAGCAATGAAATTTCTGAATCTAATGGAACCTCAAAGTGAATTTTACTTATTTTTGCCTTTTTGGTGATTCTGATATTTCACCAAGGCCCACAGTCCCAAAACAATATAAAAATAGACTATAAAGGGCCTCTGAGTTAATTTGATCCAACCCTATCATTTTGCAGATTAGCAAACTGAACACTGGAAAGAGGCCACAGTGATTTAAGGGCAGAACTGAGTAGTCTGACTCTCATCACCTTTCTGTTGTCCCATATTACCCCCTTGATATACAGCCTTGTTTTATTAGGGCTGGACCCTGATGAGACTGTTTCTGGAAATTAAATACCCTCTTGGGTCAGATGATATTTTTAAGACCATTAGACAGATCCATCTATTCTTTAGCTTGTAACTCCTAGGAGATGAAGTCTGAGCTGTGGGGTAAGGATGGGGGCTTAGGGGACTGGTTTATTTCCATCCCCTATTGTCTTTAAATGAGAATAATTAACCTAGTTTCTTCCCTAGGAAAGGAAATGTATTACATTAAAAGTAAATAAATCAACAGATGAATGGATAAAGAAAATGTGATACATGTATTCTTTAGAAGAATATTCTTCAGCCTTTAAAAAAAAGGAAATCCTGCCATCTTCAACAACATAGATGAACCTGCAAGACATTCTTACTTAGTGAAATAAGCCAAACAGAGACTAATACTACATGATCTCACTTATATGTAAAATCTAAAACAAACTTACAGAAACAGAGTGGAATGGTGATTTCCTGAGGTGGTGGGAAGAAGGAAATGAGATGTTGGTTAAAGGGGACATTATTTTTGCAAGATAAATAAGTTCTGGAGATCTAATGTTCAGCAATGTGACTATGTGTATATATATATATATAGTTAATAATACTGTATTGTATACTTGAAACTGCCAACAGTTTAGATCTTAAATGTTCTCATCACAAAAAAAAGAAAATGGTAACTGTGTGAGGTGATGGATATATTAATTAGCTTGATTGTAAAGATTATTTCACAATGTATACAAATATCAAAACATTGTCACATACTTTATATATAATTTTAATTTTCAACTATACCTCTAGAAAGATGGGGAAAAGAAGTAACTGATACAATGAAGAAGGACATTGTTCTACAATCTCTAACTCATTTAAAGTGCATAAATGCTCATAAATACCTCTGGGAATATAAAAAATTGTTTTATCATTTTCCACAAGTTTTAACACCATAAAATATATATTTAAATATTGGTATATTATGAAGTTTATAATAATAAAATTGTCTTATTATCAGCATGTCCTCATTTAACTATGAAATTTATTTTAAATCAATTATAAAACAAAATGCTTGAGTTTGCAACAAGTAAGTTTAAAAATAGCATGTTTTCAAAAAAAAAAAAAATAGTATGCTTTCTATGGGACTGTGTGTGTGTGTTAGTGGCTCAGTTGTGTATGACTCTTTGCAATCCCATGGACTGTAGCCCGCCACACTCTTCTGTCCATGGGATTCTCCCAGCAAGAATACTGGAGTAGCATGCCATTTCCTACTCCAAGGGGATCTTCCCAACCCAAGGATCAAACCCATCTCTTACATCTCCTTCATTGACAGGTGGAGGCAGATTCTTTATCACTAGCGCCACCTGGGATTGAAGTGAAGTCAAAGTCGCTCAGTCGTCTCCGACTGTTTGAGACCCCAGGGACTATACAGTCCATGGAGTTCTCCAGGCCAGAATACTGGAGTGCGTAGTCTTTTCCTTCTCCAGGGGATCTTCCCAACCCAGGGATCTAACCCAGAAATCGAACCAAGATCTCCCGCGTTGCAGGCAGGTTCTTTACCAGCTGAGCTGCGTGGGAAACCAGTGCCACCTGGGAAGCCCTACGGAAAAGTATAGAGACTAATACATTTCCCTCCAAATTTGCTTTAGTTGTTCTTTTAAGAAAATAAAACTTCACTCATAAAATTGAAGACCATTTTGTAACCTCTCATCCTTCTCCAGTCTTGGGTTGCGTGCATGTGTGCATGCTGAGTCACTTCAGTTGTGTCCAACTCTTTGCCACCCTATGGACTGTAGCATGCCAGGCTCCTCTGTCCATGGGATTCTCCAGGCAAGAATACTGGAGTGGGTTGCCATGCCCTTCTCCAAGGGATTTTCCCAACTCAGGGATCGAACCTGCGTCTCTTATGTCTTGTGCATTGGCAAGCGCGTTCTACACTAGCACCACCTGGAAAGCCCCTCTTGGGGTGGGTAATATAAATAAATTTAACAGTAGAATCAGACATCAGCCAGTAAGAATCGTTGCCACTCTTAGCTCTAGGGCAGGTCCTGGGGCCTCTGCTGCTGAGCGTTAGTCATCTTGGTGAAGGGAAGTGAGTGGATCCAGGGTCTGGGGTGGTGAGAGATGAGGGTGTTAGGGTCGCTACTATTACAAGTCTATGTGGAAGTACTGCTGGACCATCCTGGACCTTTTTTTTTTTTCCTTCTTCTTTTCAGAGATAATTTCTGAAGTAAGCGTATAGCCTTTGTGTCCATGTTTTTAATGTTTAGATATATGTGAATGCTTCTTATATTGTTTTGGCCATTTAAAAAATTACATTAATGATATTCTACTAAACCTAACTTTCTACCTTGCTATTTGCACTCAGTCTTTTTGTTGTTCAGTTGTTCAGTTGTGTCCAACTCTTTGCATTCCCATGGACTGTAGCACACTAGGCTTCCCTGTCCTTCAGTATCCCCCAGAGCTTGCTCAAACTCATGTCCATTGAGTCAGTGATGCCATCCAACCATCTCATCACCTGCCGTCCTTTGATGTCCTTTTGTCCTCCTGCCTTCAATCTTTCCCAGCATTAGGGTCTTTTCCACTGAGTTAGCTCTTTGCATCAGGTGACTAAAGTATTGGAGCTTCAGCTTGCATCAGTCCTTCCAATGAATATTCAGGGTTGATTTCCTTAAGGATGGACTGGTTGGATCTCCTTGCAGTTCAAGGCACTCTCAAGAGTCTTCTGCAACACCCAGTTCAATAGCATCAATTCTTTGGCGCTCAGCCTTATATGGGTGTTTTCTGTTTGTTTTTTGGTAGTCTTTTTTGTTTGTTTATTTAATGGACTTTTAAAAAAAATTGGGAGTATAGCTGCTTTATGATGCTGTGTTAGTTTCTTTGTATAATGAAGTGAATCAGCTATACATATTCGTATATCCCCTCTGTCTTGGACCTTCCTCACACCTTCTGCTCCTGCCATCCCATTCATCTAAGTCACCACACAGAGCACCCAAGCTTAGCTCACTGTGCTATACAGCAGGTTCCCACTAGCTATCTACTTTATACATGGCTGTGGACACATGTCAATCCCAATCTCTCAATTCATCCCCTGCCCTGCCCGTGTCCATGCATCTGTCTGCTATGTCTGTGTCTCTATTCCTGCCCTGAAAATAGATTTATGTTTTTAGGAGAAGTTTTTTTTATTCATATAAATTTAGTCTGTGCGTGATAATTCCTGCATAGAATTCCAATACAAATTATATTAATATATCAATTTTTATACATTTTAATTTTTTATTATATAAGCAAGCTTCAGCGAGCTTCACATACAGCATCCCTCCTTGTTCATTTCTTCTAAACTATGAAATAAGAAAAGAATTTGAAAGAACTTGTCTATAAAAATTGCAGGTTGAATATTTCTTATTTTTATAAATTAAAAGCCTAATGAAACATAATGGTTACTGTTTTTTCTTTTTGTTATTGGTGTTTGAAATCTTAGCAATATTGTGATATGTTAAGAACTTAGCACATTTTAATCAATTTGCTCTTTTGTTTTATATCTCAGGTACATTGTCGAGTTAATCATGCTTAGTTCATGGTACAATATCATCTTTCTGTACAGGGCTCCTCTTGCTTTACTTTTTCTCCATCTCCATTTCTGTCTCATCTAATACATTTGATGTATGTCTTTGGATATAGATGCATCTTTTAAAAATATGTAGTTTTGTTTTGTGAATGGATTTTTTAAAAATATACATAGGAAAGAACTATAAAATGTATATGCACAGGCTAGGTAATAAAACAAATACCTATAAACCCACCACCCAACATCTTAAAACACTCCAATACCTGAGAAGCGTCCTCTTTGCCACTTACTGAATCCCTTTATTCCTACCTACACTTACAAATAGTGGCTTTTATGAGTTTTGTGTCAATCATTCTCTTTGCTTTTCTTCCAAGTTTTAGCACTTATATAAGAATCCCTAATAAATATTAATTTTATGTTTAAAAGTTTACTTAATGTAATTATACTATTTCTGTCTTTTTGTTACTTCTTTCACTTCATGAGATTTGTGTCACTTTGTGCACATTCAGTAATGATTCTATTGTATAAAGATACCATAAATTACCCATTAAATCTTACTTGACATGTGGGTTGTTTTCAGTTTTTGCTCTTTCAAGTAACATTGATAATCTTTGCTTTTAACTGGAAAGTTTAGTCCGTTTACATTTATTGATGTTATTGATTATGTGGGTGTCTTTCTATCAGCGTATGTATAATCTACTTGTCCTGTTATCTTGTTTCCTTTTCTCTCCTATCATACACAAAACTGATTGTTTTTGTTTTGTTGTATTGCATTTATTTCTTTTTTTCTCATTATTTTTTTTCTACAAGTTTAAGAGTTATATGCTATATGACTATTGTTTTAATAGTATATTAGTGATTTTAAAATATATAATCAGCAAAGTTAACAGAAGTTTTTATGGTTACTTTTGAGAAATCTGAATATTTTATTATAATGCTTTAAACTGTTTTTCTCCTCTCAGTCTATATGCTTTTATTTTGTCCTGCACTGGTTCTATTCTTTATTTTCAACCCCATAAATCACAGTTTTAAAATTAATGTTTATGTAATTATGCTCACATAATATTTACTGTTATTTTTTATTCACTTTTCTTTCTTGTATCTCAGACTTTGTGAGTTCATTTTCTTTCTTTAAAATTCTCTTAAGTAAGGGCCTGTTGGTGGTAAATTCAATTTTTGTCTAAAATGTGTTTATTTTACTCTTAATCTTGGAACATAATTTAAGTAGAAATTCTGGTTGGCACTTACCTTATATCTTTGATTTGAACAAGTAGTCCTGTCTTAGCCACTATTTTGAAATTTGAAAGTATGCTTTTGGCTAACCAAGCCATATATGAATTAGTGGAAATTTTAAGATGCAGCCCAGTTGCAGAGATGTGAAAATCTGTGCCTTTTATACTCAGTGAAAGATGATATATTTTTTATTAGTATATTACAGATTTCATTTCACTTTTTCTCAGCTTCTGTTGCTATTGAGAAGTTGCTCACCTGTCTAATTGCTATTTCTTTGTAATTATGTCCTTTCTATTATCTGTTTTTTAGATCCCTTTGATATTCTGTAGTTCCATTATGAGTGTGTTGGTAAATAAATTTTTTTGATTTACTTTTCTTGGGACTTGCTGGACCACTTAGATTAGTATCTTTCAACAATTCTGTAAAATGATCAAAGCATTATTTCTTCAAATATTGCCTCTTCATCATTCTATAGAATATAGCCTTCTTGGACTCCTAACAGACATATGATAGACCTTTTCATTTTAATCTCTCTGCCTTAAACTCTCTTTCTCCATTTATTTGTTCCTGTATGCTCAAAATTTTGCTTCATATTTGAGTTCACTCGTTCCTCAGCTGTGTCTAATTTGCTTTTCAATGTGTTCGTTTAGTTTTCAAATTAAAGTTATTATACTTTTTATTTCAAAAAGTTGTTTTCCAATGTTAATTCTTTGTGGTATCTTGTGACTTAGTCATATTTTCAAAAGTTCTCTTTATTTTTAAAAAACATTTAAATATAGTCATTTTGTATTCTCTTTTTCAGATCTGCATTCCTAGTATCTTGGTAAGAATAAAATTTTAAAACCTGATAACTTCAGAAAAATGCATTTTGTTCCTTTAATACAATAAGTACTATGTGATACATTTATACACTTTTTAGGGATTTAGATTAATATATTTTACTTGGTTTCAGTTGAATCATATAAACTTTGTTCTTAGCCAGTTATGCTAATTAAATTTAGAATATTATATATACTCTTTTGGTAAGAGGAGGAGATATTGTAATACAGATAAATCTCCCTAATTTTTACTCTCAGTAAAGTGTGAAAGAAACACAAAATTGATGTTGATTTACTGAAATCAGATTTAAAAAAAAATGAATTTGTATAAGATATAAGCATAGGAGTTTACTTATAATAAAAATAAAACAAATACTGGTAAATCTTTCACCAGTGACCTTATAATAGTTTAAGGCTCTGTAAAGGCTTTATTAAGTGTGAATTAAAATTTTCTGACATTTTATGTGTGTTTTATTTCCTATACTCTCAGAAATTATGTTTATTAGATGTGCTGCATTTACTCATGGCAGGTATTATAAGTTGTTAGGTAAGAATTTTTAGAGAAATATAAAGTAGACTTTTAAGTTAACATGTTACTTGCTACTTTTTGAGACCTATTTCATTTGTTAGGATACCACCTCAAAATGAATATTTTAAAGTTGTATTTTAGAGTTACTTATTTGAGTTTGTGAGCTAAAACAGTGCAGTTTTTATTATAGGGTACATGTTTAGCTGATTAATTTGAAATTTCTTTTTGTAGGCTTGTCTTAATCCACCTATTGAAGTGGTTCCCACCAGGAACTCAGTCAAATGCAACAAAAGGGCAGCTGATTCAGTCCATCCTGACCTTGCTGGTTTGTTGGTGAAAAACAAGAATCTTTTAGCTGAGGTATATGGATTACTTGAAAATAAAACACCATGGGAAGTTATATCCTCTGTAGGGAGCGAAACATTCTGATAAAAGTCTCCAAGTTTTATCTAAACTCAGTTTTGCTTTTTTTCCCTCAATACTGAACCCTTTTATCACTGAGGGGCACTAATGTAGATCCAAATCTATCTTTTACCAGAGAAATCCCTTTGGAGATGTTACATATTGCTGCTTTTGAGTGACTACTGAATGACGTAGGAACTGCCCTGCTCAAAATGTACATAATAATAATCTGCGTGTGCATGCTCAGTTGTGTCCGACTCTTTGTGACCCCAGGGGCTGTAGACCACTAGGCTTCTCTGTCCATGGATTTTTCTAGACAAGAATACTGGAGTGGGGTGCCATTTTCTACTCCAGGGTATCCTCCCAACTCAGGGATTGAACCTGTGTCTCTTATGTCTCCTGAACTGGCAGGCAGATTCTTTACCACTGTGCCGCCTGGGAAGATAATAGTTAAGGATGAGTTCTCACTTTCAGTAAAGTGCCAAATGGCAAATATTACTAATCTTATTAAATACTTGATGAAACATCTGAGTAGTATCAACAGATGAAAAAGAAACCACATTTGTAAGAAGTACCTTGACTTTGATAGATTTGATACCCTGCAATGAACTAAAGGATACTTGTAGGAATTTTTTAGCTGAACTCTAGCACTCCAGTGTTCTTGCCTGGAGAATCCCAGGGACGGGGGAGCCTGGTGGGCTGCCATCTATGCAGTCGCACACAGTTGGACACTACTGAAGAGACTTAGCAGCAGCAGCAGCAGTACCCTAAAATATTTGTTGCAAGAGATTGGTAATCAAGATTGGAATCCCAAGGCTGTTGTTGTTGTTAAAGGTAACATAATGTGGCTGCGAGTCTGTATTGCCTCTATGGTTACCTTTAAGTAAAATGTTCTAAGTGCTGATATTGTGAGACATTGGATAATGCCTTTTGAATAAGTAGCTATCTGTTGTTTCTATATTGGTTTGCTTGGGCTGCCGTAATAAAGTGCCATGGCCTGGCTGGCTTAGTTAACAGAAATTTACTTTTTCATAATTCTGGAGGCGAGAAGTCCAATATAAGGTGTCAACAGGGCTAGTTTCTTCTTCTTTTTAATGTTTCCCCCAGCTTTATTGCCATATAACTGACATAACATTGTGTAAATTTAAGATGTACAGTATGGTGATTTGACATACATATGTGTTGTGAAGTGATCACCCCAATAAGGTTGGTTAATAACATCCATCACCTCGCATAATTACTTTTTTTTTCATGGTAAGATGGTTAGTTTCTTCTGAGGCCTCTCTCCTGGGCTTGTAGATGGTCATCTGTTTTCTGTGTCCTAACTTGGTCACTGTGTCCGGGGGTTCATGTGTATGTCTAATTCATAAAAAACCTTTAAACAGATTTAAAGAAAATATGTAAGCTATTCATATAGAATTTCCAAGTACTTCTTAAAAACAATTTTTTACATGTACACAAAGCATTTGGTACCTACACATAGTTTTTGTTTGCCAAAGGTTCTACAAGGTCTGCAAAGGTTCTAAAAGGTTCTACAAGGCCTCATTGTGAATTGATTTTGGAGACTGTATACATGAAAAAGTATTTCATAGCTCATATTGGCATTTTCTAAATTTAATAAAAATCAGTGACAATTTAACTCCAAGCTTTTTTAAAAAAAAAAAAAACAATTCCCTGGTGGTCCAGTGGTTAGTACTCCGTACTCTCCTGCCAAGGGTCTGAGTTCAGTCCCTGGTCAGGGAACTAAAGTATTACAAGCTGTACAGCCAAAAGAAAAAGAAAAAAAAAAAAAACTTCAAAAAATAAAATAAATAAAATAAAAAACAAAATTTAAAAAAGTATATTGATTACAATAGAATACCTTCAGCTTGAGTCATCTTTCCCTCCCAATAACCTATTATTTAATTTTATAGTAACACAATTGTCTTGATGAGACAGTTTTTCTATTCATGCATACATTTAAGTCTTTCTGTTACAATTATCTCTTTGTGGGACATACAAAAATAATTACCATGTGTTTCTGTCCAATAATGGAGAAACAGGTGCAAAAAGCTATATTTAGAAAAAGGCAGATACAGAAGGGATAAATATTAAAGAATTTAGTTGGTAATTGGATTGTCTAGTTTAGGGAATATGATATTGAGCTAAAACTCTTGCATAGTGCTAGGTAGGCTGCTGTAGTAATAAAAGTTAAACAGGGAATTCCCTGGTGATCCAGTGGTTAGCACTTGGCACTTCCACTGCAGGAGGCCTGGGTTAGATCCCTGGTCTCAGCACTAAGATCCCAAGAGCAGTGAGGCTCATCCAAGGGAAAAAAAAAAGTCTAACAATTTGTTAAAAAAAATTACTGATAATATGTATAATAAGGCCTACTGTCTTAAATTTAAGATAAAATTAATGTGTTTTGCCAGTATTTTTAATTTGATTTTCAAGGAAACTTCTATTTGTGAGGGCAATATGACTATTTTTTGCAGATATTTTTCTTCCCTTAGTGTAGTAACAAGGCAAATAATATAAAGGTGGTAAATGTACCAGTTCTGGAGGGGGTGAATGGAGGCAATATAAATTTTGCAGCTAAAGAAAAAAATGATGAGAACCAATTATTATTAATTTTAGTTGAACTTTTTATTGAGATAATTATAGATTCATTTGCAGTTTTAAGAAATAATACAAAGATATTCTTTGTAAACTTTTCACAGTTTCTTCCAAATTTTGCAAAACTATAAATGTAACAGCCTAAATATTGACATTGATGCAATACAATCCACCAGTATTATTCAGGTTTCCCCAGTTTTACTTGTACTCGTTTGTGGGTATTATGTTCTAAACAGTCAGTCAAAATACTGAACAATTAGTTTTGACAGCACAAAGATCCTTCCCATTGCCATTTGATATGCACATCCACTTCCTTCCCATCCCAACTCCTGGCAACCACTGATCTCTTCACCATTTCTAAAATGCTGTCATTTCAAAAATGTTATATACCGGAAAAAAAAGTTATATACTGAAAAGCTAAACATATTACCATGTGACTCAACAGTTACACTCCTAGGTAGAAACACAAGAGAATTAGAAATATATTCACATAAAAACTTGTAAATGAATGTTCATTATAGCATTTTCTGTAAAACCAAAAAGTAGACACAACACAAATATCCATTGATGAGTAAATATGTAAAATGTGGTATATCCATATAGTAGAATATTATTTAGCCATGAAAAGGAATGAAGTACTAACTGATGCTCCAACATAGATGAACCTTGAAAACACTATGCTAAGTGAAAAAAAAGCCAGTCACAAGAGACAGCATATTATGTAATTCTCTTTATATAAAATGTCCAAAATAGGCAAATCCATAGAAACAGAGAACAGATTAGTGGTTGCCAAGGGCTGGGTTGGAGGTAACTACTAATGGGTATGGGATTTCTTTAAGGGATAATGAAAATGTTCTGGAATTAGATCACGGTGATGGTTGCACAACTGTGAACATACTAAAAACTGAATTGTATATGATAAAGGGTGAATTTACAGTGTGTGGATTATATCTCAATTTAAAAAGTAAAAAAAAGTTCAGTATGGCTACACAACTCTATGAATGTACCGAAAACCATTCAGCTGTGTACTTTAAATGGATAAATCTATGAATTGTACACCAATAAAGTTGTTTTTAAATGTTTTGCAAATAGAATCATGCATATACAACCTTTTTAGATTGGCTTGTTTCACTTGGCATAATTTCCTGGAGATTTGTTCAAGCTGTTGTATCAATAGTTTGGTCCTTTTTATTGCTGAGATTGTGGTATGTTTATACCACAGTTTGTTTAACCATTCACTTGTTGACAAATACCTGGATAATTTCTGGTTTTTTAGCTATCAAAAGTAAAGTTGCTATGAACATTCATGTACAGATTTTTGTGTGAACATAATTTTTCATTTCTCTGGGATAAGGGCCCCAAAATACAATAGCTGGGTCATATGGTATTTGCATATTTAGTTTTATAAGCAACTGCCAAGCAATTTTCCAGAGTATCTGGACCATTCTGTCTTCCTACCATCAACATATGAGTGATCCAGTTTCTTTGCATCCTCACCAGATCTGGCATTGTCCCTGTTTTGTATTTTATATATTTTAATATTTAATACATGGGGAGTGTTATTGCACTGTGGCTTTTATTTGCATATCCTTAATGGCTGGTGATGTTGAATCTATTTTTATGTGCTTGTTTGCCATCCGTATATCCTTTCTGGTAAAATTTCTGTTAAAGTCTTTTGCCCATTTTTTAAAATCAGGTTGTTTTTTGAGAATTTAGAGTTCTTTATGTTAATATATTCTAGATATAAATCCTTTGTTGACAGTTTTTATCAACAAGCTCTATTTGAGTTTTGGGGTACCTAAATTTCGTTAAGTTCTAAATATATTTCAGGTTTCATTATGTCCAAATCCAACATCAAACTTATAAAAAACTTGGATTCTTTAACATCAACAATAACAGGCATACCTCTTTTATTGTGTTCCACTTTATTTCACCTCACAGATTCTGTGTTTTTTATAAATCAAAGGTCTGTGGCAGCCTTGCATTGCTCAGGTCTGTCAGGGCTCTTTTTCCACCAGCAACTGCTCACTTTGTGCCTCTGTGTCACATTTTGGTAACTCTTGCAATATTTCAGACTCTTTCATTGTTTTATTTGTTGTGTTTATCTGTGACCAGTGATTTTTGATGTTACTATTGTAATTGTTTTGGGGCACCATGAACTGTACCCATATAAGGTAGTGAGCTTAGTTGGTAAATATTGGGAGTTTTGACTGCTCCGTTTACCTGCCGTTCCCCCTCTCTCTCCCTCTCCTCTGGCTTCCCTATTCCCTGAAATCAATATTAAAATTAGGCCAATTTATAACCTTACAATGACATGTAAGTGTTAAAGTGGAAGAAAGAGTTGTAGATCTCTCACTTTAAATCAAAAGCTAGAAATGATTAAGCTCAGTGACGAAAGCAAGTCAAAACCTGAGATAGGTTGAAAGCTAGGCTTCTTGCCCCAAACTGTCAGCTTAGTTGTGAATGCAAAGGAAAAGTTCTTGAAAGAAATTAAAAGTGCTGTTCCGGTGAACACACAAATGATAAGAAAGTGGAACAGCTTTATTGCTGATATGGATAAAGTCCTTGTGATCTGGAGAGAGATCAAACCAGCCCCAGCATTCCCTTAAGCCAGAGCCTAATCCAAAGCAAGGCTCCAATTCTCTTCAGTTCTAGGAAGGCTGAGAGAAGTAAGGAAGCTGCAGAAGAAAAGTTTAAAGCTATCAGAGGTTGGTTCATAGGTTTAAGGAAAAAGCTGTTTCCATTATGTAAAAGTACAAGGTGAAGCAGCAAGTGCTGACATAGTAGCTGCAATAAGATCCAGACGATCTGGCTAAGGTCAAGATGAAGGTGGCCACACTAAACAACAAATTTTCAATGTAGACAAAACAGCCTCTTGTTGAAAGAAGATGCCATCTAGGGCTTTCATAGCTAGAGAGGAGAAGTTGGTGCCTGGCTTCAAACCTTCAAAGGACAGGCTGACTCTGGTTAGAGGCTAATGCCGCTGGTGACTTTCACTTGAAGTCAGTGATCAATCCAGTCTTAGAACCCTTGAGAATTATTCTAAATCTACTTTGCTTGTACTCTGTAAATTGAACAACAAAACCTGGATGATAGCACATTTGTTTACAACATGGGGTAACTGAGTATTTTAAACCTGCTGTTGAGTTTTACTGTTGAGAGAAAAAAAGAGTCATTTCAAAATATTATTGCTCTTGGTCACCCAAGAGCTCTGATGGAGATGTACAATGAGGTTAAATTTGTTTTCATGCCTGCTAATACAATCTCCATGGATCAGTTGCTGCTGCTGCTGCTGCTAAGTCGCTTCAGTCGTGTCCGACTCTGTGCAACCCCATAGACAGCAGCCCACCAGGCTCCCCCGTCCCTGGGATTCTCCAGGCAAGAACACTGGAGTGGGTTGCCGTTTCCTTCTCCAATGCAGGAAAGTGAAAAGTAAAAGTGAAGTCACTCAGTCATGTCGGACTCTTAGCGACCCCATGGACTGCAGCCCACCAGGCTC
>NW_011494811.1:7076430-7077287 GCF_000754665.1 Bison bison bison
GCTCCTCCATCCATGGGATTTTCCAGGCAAGAGTACTGGAGTGGGGTGCCATTGCCTTTTCCCCATGTATCAGTGGTCTGCCGTATCTCTGAGGTATGCCTGTAATCCAAGAGTGGTGTTTTTGTTTTCTTTTGTAATTCATAAAGTCATGACTTTTTAATCAAAATATTTCTCAATCACAGTTTTTCATTATACAAGCTGTAATTTTTTCAGACTTTCCTGAATATTCCACTACATGTATCAAACTATCTTTTAAAAAAATTTTTGTTTCAGAAAATGAAGTCGCTCAGTCGTGTCCGACTCTGCGACCCCATGGACTGTAGCCTACCAGGCTCCTCTGTCCATGGGATTTTCCAGGCAATAGTACTGGAGTGGATTGCCATTTCCTTCTCCAGGGGAATCTTCCCGACCCAGGGATCGAACCCAGGTCTCCCTCTTTGTAGACAGACGCTTTACCACCTGAGCCACCAGGGAAGTCCTAGTTAATTTACAGTGTTGGGTTAATTTCAGGTGTACAGCAAAGTGGATCAGTTATACATGTGTCTATTCTTTTTTAGATTATTTTCCTATATAGGTCATTATAGAATATTGATTAGAGGTCCCTGTGCTATACAGTAGGTCCTTATTATCTATTTTCTATATAGTAGTGTGTATATGTCAAATTCAGTCTCCCAATTTATCCCTCTCCTCTTTACCCCTTGGGAACCATAAGTTTAATGCTGATGAGATTAAAATTATTTGTTCCAAATCCTTTGTGTCAATTTGATCTGATTTTTTAAATTAATTAATTTATTTTTGGTAATGCTGGGTCTTTTGTTGCTGCGCACAGGCTTTCTCTAGTTGTGGCTCGCGGGCGC
>NW_011494811.1:7077387-7092330 GCF_000754665.1 Bison bison bison
ACAGCATTTTGGGGATCTTCTCAGACCAGGAATCAAACCCATGTCCCCTGCATTGCAAGACAGATTCTTAACCACTGGACCACCAGGGAAGCCCTAATAAGTTTTTTAAAATGTATTTAATATTGGAATCTACTATTAGGAGATTCAAAAATCCTCATTTTGTTGTATAATGTATAATTTAAATGCTCATAATGATTTAAAATCATGAATTTTCTAAAACCAAAATTATAAATGACCTTAAAATAACACTTTCCTTTTCTCATTAGCTAAGAAATCTTCGAAACAAACTTCTCATAAAAGAAACTTCATTGCAAGAGATGAAGAGTGAGCTAGAAACTTACAAAGAAAATAACGTGCAACAGTCATTCCAGATAATGTCCCTGAAAGACGACATCAAGGACTTAGAGGAACTTATTGCTTCTCTAACCAGAATTAAATCTTTGAAAAACACCAGTATTCAGAGTCTTGAAAGAGGCAACTGGGATCTAACTGAAAGAATTACAGAACTAGAAAATCTTCTAAGGTAGGGAATTTTCTAGTTTGTTTTCAAAAATTTCATTCATTTTTCATAAGCTTGCAAATATTATATGAACTTCATATTCCTGACTGATCACAGAATTTAAATATAACAAAATTTAACATGCCTGACTCAAAATTAAATTTTTAATTAAGATATAATTTCCATTTCATTAAAATTCACCCTTTTGCAGCATACAATTTAGTAGTTTTTAGTATATTCACTAGGTTGTACAAGCATCACCACACTCTAATTCTAGAACACTTTCATCAACCCCTAAAAAAATCCATGTCTACTAGTAGTTACTCCCCAATCCACTCTCTCCAGTTTCTGACAACCAGCAGTCTACTGTCTTTCTCCTTGGGCTTGCCTTTTCTGGACATTTCATATGAATGAAATGTTACAATATATGGCCTCTGTGTCTAACTTCTTTAATTTAGCACAATGTTTTCAAGATACATCAATGTTTAGCCTAAATCAGTACTTAATTTTTTTATGGCTGAATAATATTCCGTTATAAGGTTATACCACATTTTGTTTGTCCATTCATCAGTTGATGAACCTTGGGCTGCTTCCTTTGCAAGGGACTTTATGAATGAGCTGCTATGTACATTGTTGTGTGAACTCTTACATGACTGTAAGTTTTATTTCTCTTAGTTAAGTGCCTTAGGAGTAGAATTGCTGGGTTGTAAAGTAACTCTATGTTTAACTTTTTGAGGTTACTTCTGAGCGACTTCCAGGCTGTTTTCCAAAGAGTTTTGATGAAGCTTACCTTTTTTTTCTTTTGTCATTTTGTGTCTTTGGTGTTATAGCAAAGACACCTAATCTCGTATCACAAAGATTTACACATATCTTTTATTTTAATAGTTACTGTTTTAATACTTAAAATTTTATCTTTGATCCATTTTGACTGTTTATTCATTTATTTTTGGCTGGCTGGTTCTTCACTGCTGTGTGCAGGCTTACTCTAGTTGCAGTGGGCAGAGGCTACTCTGTAGTTGCGATGCGTGGGCTTCTCTTTGTGGTGGCTTTGCTTGTTGTAGGTGTGTGGGCTTCAGTAGTTGTGGCTTATGGGCTCGATTGTTGTGGCACACAGGCTGAGTTGCCCCATGGCAAATGGGATCTTCTCAGACCAGAGGTCAAACCTGTGTCCCCTGAATTGGCAGGTGGATTCTTAACCACTGGACCACCAGGGAAGTCCCCACCATTTTCTTTTAGATTAATCAAATTTTTATTACTATTTTTCTCCTGTGTTATTTTTAAATATCTTTTAAATTATCATTAACTTTGTAACTTAGACCTTCTGATTACAATTAAAGTCTAAATTAGTGCTGTTATGTTATCCAAAAATAGAAATCTTATAACAATGTAACTCTATTTACCCATCTTATGCTCCTGTACTATTGTTATGATACATTTTACTTTTCCAAATGTTATAAATCTCATAAGATATTAATTTTCAGTATTAATTTCTATTGACCCCCACACTCACTCCTGGTGCTCTTCATTCCTTTCTACAGTTCTGTGTAGCCACCAGGGATCGTTTTCCTTTATCCTGAAAAATTGCCTGTAGTTTTTCTGCAATTTAATGCAGTTCTTCTAAGGATGAATTTTTCCATTTTTCCTTCTGAAAGGTTTTTTTTTTTTTTTTACTGAGAACTCTAGGTTGCCAGTATTTTTTCTTTCTGCACTTTAAAGTGTTCTTCGGTTATCTTCTGACTGACTTACTTTGAAAAGCCAGTGTTCAGTCTTATAGCTATTTGTTAGAAGGTAATACATGCTTTTTATCTGACTTTTAATTGGTAGAAATTTGATGATGATATGTCTTGGTGTGGCCGCCTTTGTATCTATCCTACTTTGGATTTGCAGAATTTACTTAATCTATCAATTGATGTTTTTCATCAGGTTTCAAAAATTCTTGGGAAGTATTTTTTAAAGTATTGTTTCTATCTCATTCTGTGTCTACTGTCATTCTAAGGCTATAATTACAAGGAATGACCTTTTGAGTGTGACCTACATGTCTCCAATATAATTTTATTGAATTATATTTTCTCTTAGATAATTCAGATATTTTCTTTGACCTGACCCATATTCACTAATTCTGTAGGATGCAAATCTTCTATAGAAAAGAATATAACAAACATGGAAGGTAGACTGAAACTTTAACTTAGCTTCAAGGTAGGAAATATTACCAAACCTATCAATTGTTAATCAAAACAAGAACCAAATAATTAGTTGTTTGTGTTTGATAATAAAACAGGTTTTTACATATGCTGTTTCCATTTCTAATTCCTTTACCTTTCTTGAAACTCTATTCAGGGATTCAGTTAAAGAGCCCATGCAGGTGTTACTAAAATGGGAATACAGTTGTCCTTCATCCCTTGTGCCTCAGTGTCTGCAGGGGATGGTTCTAGGACCCCTGAGAGTACCAAAATCTGCACATGCTAAATCCCTTATATAAAATAGTACAGTATTTGCATATAACCTATGCACATCTCTTGTGTACTTTAACTCAACTCTAGATTACTTGTAATAGCTAATCCTATGTAAATGGTTGCTTGTGTAAGATAAATTTAATTTTTGCCTTTTGGAACTTTCTGAAAAAAATTTTTTTGAATAGTTTCAATCCATGGCTGCTTGAATCCATGGATGTGGAACTTGCAAATACAGGCCCATGGTAATTGTACCCATGTGGAACCTCCTGATCATCACGATATTATCATAGGAGCAGAGATGTATTCATACTTAAATTTCCTCTTGAAAAAGAGTGGTTTCAAGATTGATCTCTCCCAGGGGAACTACTACAGACTTAACATGGAATCATTCTCTCCATTTCTCTACCATTTCTCATCTCTTCCTATAATTAAGCCGGGAACTTGCACAGCTCTTTTCATAAGGAATACATTTTTATTTGGTACACATATTTAATTTAAGTGGGGATATTTCTTGTTATTATTTGAAGTTTGAAAAATTGGTTTCATGATATTGTTACCTACCAATATCTTACACAGAGTACATCTGATTGAAAGAAAAAGAGCAGAGCGAAAAGCAGACCTTTTGGAGAAAAAGTTAGCAGGTGCTAACAGATTCTCCCCTTATATGAGTATGAAAGAACAAGAAGATTCCTTGGATAGTTTCATGACAAAGGTGAGAACAAATTTGGATTGATTTTTGAAGAAAAAGGATTTTTGTTACTTTATGTTATTCCAGGAGATAATTGGCAAATGTTGAGTGGTTTGTTGGTCCTCTTCTTGTGGAGGATAAAAGGAAGCAGTCCAGCATGGTGAACCGAAAGCGTTTCTGAAGTATGGAGAGAAAGTGCAAGGCAGATCTGAAGGTCTCTGTGATACTAAAGAGGAGGTTAGAGGGAATGCAGCTATGAGAGAACTGGGAGGAGGTGGTGGTTAGAGAGTGAAATATTGAAGTTTTATATTTCTGGTATGGGGTAGTTCTTGCTGCTGACAAAATCTGAGTTTTTGGATTTGTGTATAAGGATTGAATAGGAGTGTAGAAGAAAGTCATTGAAACTGAGGCACAAGGGTCACAAAACTAAACTGGTGGATCATCCACACTGAATATTGAAATCTAGATGTGTGCATGAGTTGGGTTTAGAAGGAGGAGGTTAGCCTGGTCCCTAGTAGACAGCAATTCACAGGATGAATAGAAGTTTTATGGAGGAATGCTGAAGGAGGATGGGAGATGAATTACTGTCAAGGAAGTGGTAAAAGTTTATTCTGAAATCCGTAGACTATAATTGTTTATTATATGCATGCTAAGTTGCTTCAGTCATGTCCAACTCTTTGCAACCCCATGGGCTGTAGCCTGCCAGGCTCCTCTCTGTCTGTGTAATTTTTGAGGCAAGAATGCTGGAGTTGGTTCCCATGCCCTTCTCCAGGTTTATAATATTCTGAATGTAAAATAAGTTCCATTGTGATCCAATTAATGTGAAGGGTTCCACTTAAAACATTCAGCAACTACTTTCAGAGTTTAAAGTAATTCCAATTTTTAATTACCTCTTTCAAGTAATTCACAGTAACCCTTTCTATGTTTTTCACTCCTCTGTCATATCTCTGAAAAACTCTCCCACACCAGTGTGTGTAGCTCTGACCTTTTCTTCCACTGCTCTTTTATTCTACCTCTTTTTTTTTTTTTTTTCCTTCCTGGGCTTTTAGTGAGACAAACCCATCATTACTTCAACAACTCTAGCTTCGCTTCTATCTCCAAGTTTCACATGACAAAAAGTCCAGAAAGTAAACTTATTTACTCAGTTTTCAGAATTGAAGGTGAAAAGAAGAATTTATAAAGGCAGAATCTTCCTGGGAGAGGGAGGGTGAAGGAGTAGTATTGCGTTATCTTCTATTTTTTCCTGTTTACAATGAAAGCAGGGCGCTTACAAGGGAACGGTTGGGGGAAAGAAATGTGACTTATCTGTGCTTTTACATTATCAAAGCTGTTACTATTAAATGATGTTCTATAATCATAATTAAGTCTTTATGAAAATATCCATTTCCCTGCCAACTTTGCACTTAATAGTCTTAGCATTCATTGATGATCCTTGCCTGAATCAGTTATTTTGTTAGGAGAACCAAAATGCTGAGCTGTGAAATTCTATCTTTCCTTCTACATTTATTACCTCAAAATATTCTGTAAACACTTCCTTCATAAATTGGAGCAGTTGGTTAGCTACTTCTCTAAGTTAAACTTCCTGTGTTCTCAAAATACTTTCTCCATAACATCAGGTTTTTTGCCCTTCCCACATGCCCCCAAAGAGGTATTTTAATACCTCTTGATGTTCTAGTTTACTCTTGTGAGTATGCTCTTGTCTCTCTTGTAACTCTGTAACTCTTTGTTTCTATAGAAAGCCTTTTCTCCTCAAGTTCTGTATTATGACTATACTGTATTATGACTATGACTGTATTTCAAAAGGACAGAAATAGATGTCTCGATATTAAATTCCAAATGAGAAGTTTAACATGTGTGTTGGTATATTTAGGATAAGGATGAAGCTATCCTGGTCAAAAATTTTGAGAGAGAGAACACTTTTTGCTCTGAAGGACCAAAAGATGGACAGAAAATTTGGGATAAGTGTCAACAAGATTTGATCCATGAGGAAAAACAAATACTTGAGTTAGACAGACCTCCACGTTCATACAACTGGGAAACTAAAATAGCGCGATCCCACTATCAGAAATTCCTCAGTCAGCTGTCTGCTCTTCCCAGCAACAGTGCTGAGCCCACACCAGCCATAGAGGAAGCTGTGAAAGAGAGCCTTCTGGAGACTGGTGCAAATGAGCAATCTTGGAAGTCCGTAAGTGTATCGACAGATGAGTTCCTCTTTCAAATTAGTTTTAAGATGTGGATTTTGATGTTAGTCGTCAGTGAACCCTGTGGCCCTGATTGTATTTTTATTACTATAGTGATAAGAGGGATGAAGATGTCCATTATCACAGTAGGGGTATTTAAGAGCAGAGAGGCCGGGTATGAATTCCAGCTCTACGATTACTGAATGTGTGCTTTGGGGCAGGTTATTTATGTTCTCTGTGCCTCAGTTTTGTAAATTTTGGCAGGAGTGGGAGTGGGTTTAGGGGGGATATAGTTTGTGTACCACAGAATGGTTATAAGGATTAAATGGATTAATACATAATAAATGCTTAGTACAGGTCAGTGTAAGCTCAGTGAATGTTAGCTTAAACATAGTGGTGTGGTGAGGATAATGCTTCTGTCATGACCAAACACTGGTCAGTTTAGTCAGTGCAGTGAAGTAAATTATCAAGTCAGTCATTTGTGTGAATTTACTGGTCACGTCTGTCAAGATTGATCCAGCAAGTTCAAGTGGATGTATCTCCTGTTATGTTCAAATTATTGTAGTAAAATTTCATCACTCTTCATCCTAACATTCAAGTGAAAATAGGTATTGCTTAAATTCAGTTTGTTAGTAAAACCTGCTACACAGTAGTATGCTTGTTGTACAGTTACAATTTTTTTACACATTCTCTCCTAAAATTCATTATACTATTTTATTTCTCAGTATTCACTAAAATGTCTTATTTTTGTATATCAAACCTTTGTTTCTTTTTTTTAAAACCAGCTTATACATGTTGAGTCTTCTTAAACATCTTCCCCACTCATCTATTTAGTAACTTAGTGTTCAGTTCAGTCGCTCAGTCGTGTCCAATACTTTGGGACCCCATGGACTACAGCACGCCAGGCCTCCCTGTCCATCACCAACTCCCGGAGTTTACTCAAACTCATGTCCATTGAGTTGGTGATGCCATCCAGCCATCTCATGCTCTGTCGTCCCTTTCTCCTCCTGCCTTCAATCTTTCCCAGCATCAGAATCTTTTCAAATGAGTCAGCTCTTCGCATCAGGTGGCCAAAGTATAGGAGTTTCAGCTTCAACATCAGTCCTTCAATGAACACTCAGGACTGATCTCCTTTAGGATGGACTGGTTGGATCTCCTTGCAGTCCAAGGGACTCTCAAGAGTCTTCTCCAACACCACAGTTCAAAAGCATCAATTCTTCCATGCTCAGCTTTCTTTATAGTCCAACTCTCACATCCATACATGACCACTGGAAAAACCATAGCCTTGACTAGACGGACCTTTGTTGGCAAAGGAATGTCTCTGCTTTTTAATATTTTGTCTAGGTTGGTCATAACTTTCCTTCCGATGAGGAAGAGTTTTAATTTCATTACTACAATGTTAATATAAGTAGAACTTGCACATAGTTTTGAAAATAGAAATCATGGACCATTGGGGTGTTTTATCTATTTTTTTTTTTTTCTCTACAGAGAGCTGAAGTCCTCCAGCAGGAAATGCAGATGCTCACTAAACGATTGGAGAAGCAATCTCATCACTCTGAAGAAACTGCTGGAGAACTATCCGATACTGAGGAAAAGTATATGGAACAAAAAAGACTCTTGAAATGTCTGGAAGGAAAAATTGCTATTAATGACCTTTTTCAAGGGAAATTAGACTTGGACACGAACAAAGTAAGAATTTCTTGAAGTATAAGGCATTTTTTTTGACAATGAAAATGATCATCTTATATCATTTAAATGTTCAAAGCTATTAATACTATTTGTACTTTCTTAATAGTGGGAAAGGAAGGAAATTTTGCTACAAATTTTGAACCTTCTGATTTTATCAAAATACCTCTCATTATTCCATTATCTCCCATTTTTCTACTGTACACATTTGGTATTTATTATAAGGGCATTTGTTTACATATATATTTTTAAATTGGAGGATAATCGCTTACAATGTTGTGGCGGTCTCTGCCACACATCAGTGTGAATCAGTCATAGTGATATAGATATTCCCTTCCTCTTGCGCCTCTGTCCCGCCCGTTCTTCCCCTCTAGATCATCACAGAGCGGCAGGCTGGGCTCCTTGTGTTACACAGTGGCTTCCTGCTCGTTACCTGTTTACACAGGATAGTGTATATATGTCAGTGCTACTTTCTCAATTTGTCCTACCCTCTCCTTCCTCCACTGGGTCCACCAGTCCACTCTCTGCATCTGCATCTCCATTTCTTCTCTGTAAATAGGTGTATTAGTACTATTTTCCTAGATTCCATATACATTAATAAACAATGTACTTCTTAATATACTTTTAAAAAAAGATTAGAGGGAAATGAATTCAAAGAAATGACTCTCTCAAGATGGAATTTTAGCTACTGTGTCAGGGAAGGGGCTGTGTGTGAAATTCCTCAATAATTACCTTATAGACCATTTCCTTTTCTATTTTTTGCTTCTCTGCATCTATAAAGTCAATCCTAAAAGTGGAATGGGACTAGGTAGGATGTTTTCAGGAGATTTTGATTCTATTTCACTACCTCTTCACAGAATCGCATGTCATACCCATCCCCATGCTATACTCTTTCTATACTTGCTGTGCCCCAGAGTATAAACTCACGCACTCACTACTGAGTCTGTCATTCCATCCGGTCATTCATTCATTCATTGATCGCGTATAGTTTGATCACTCAGTTTTTAAAAACTTCCAGCACTTGGTAAAGTGGTATTGGCAATGCACTCCAGAGCACAAAGATGAATCCAGCTTCTACCTCTGCTCTTGAAAATGTAGTTGACAATGATTCATATCCACATAAATATTTTGAAATATATTATGTTAAAATTTAAGACTATATAAATAGCACATGCATTCCACAACCCTTGAAACCATGCTAAAAGATTTGACGAAAACAATAATAATCTTCTCTAACCCTCTTTCTGCCTATTCACCTCAGTAACCAGTGTGTCTATATCTTCTATAACTATTGCAGTGATTATGGAAATATATGAGTATATACATATATGTAAATGTTGACATTTTTACAAAATTTGGACTGTACTAGTCAAAATACTCATATTACTTGATAAGTAAGTACTTCATGGTCTTTCCTTAGATCAAAAGATACAGGTTTAACTCATTCCTTTACAGTTGCATAATATTCCATACTCTATATATAACTTATTTAACCAGTTCCCTATTAAGAACTATTGATGGTCATTCTCTTATTCCTACTTTTTATGCCACTACAAATAATGCTGAAATAAGTATGTTCACACATATGTATTTCCACACTGGTGCTTTCTCCCTCTATGGTGGGTGTGTGTGCGCTCAGTCACTTAGTTGTGTTCTACTTGGCTACCCCATGGACTGTAGCCCACCAGGCCCCTCTGTCCATGGAATTTTCCAGCAGGAATCCTGGAGTGGGTTGCCGTTTCCTAGTCCAGAGGATCTTCTCGACCCAGGAATTGAACCCGCATCTCTTTGCACCTACTGCATTGGCAGGCAGATCCTTTACTGCTAGCGCCACCTGGGAAGCCCCCTCTCTCTATGGGATTGAGTTCTAAATGTGTTCAATTAATGTATGAGTTCAATATAGTGTATGAGTATTTTTTTCCCCTTTGGTTGCACCACATAGCTTGCAGGATTTTCGTTCCCTGACCAGCAATCAGATCCAGGGCCCTGGCAATGAGAGTGCTGAGTCCTATCCACTGGACCACCAGGAAGTTTCCTCAATATTTAAAAGTTTAATGGCTTCCCTGGTGACTTAGATGTAAAGAATCCACCTGCAATGCGGGAGACCTGGGTTCAATCCCTGGGTCAGGAAGATCCCCTGGAGAAGGAAATGGCAACCCAGGCCAGTATTCTTGGCTGGAGAATTCCATGGACAGAGAAGCCTGGCAGGCTACAGTCTATGGGTCGCAAAGAGTTGGACACGACTGTGCAGCTGAGCTCACACACATGTACCACCTTACTGAATTTACTTATTAAGTCCAATAATTTAGTTCTAGGGTTTTCTTGACACAGTTGAATATTATAGTTTTATAGGAAACAATGTATTTCTTTTAGGTTTTCAACTTATTGCCACTGAGTTACAAAGTAGTGTTTAGAATTCTTTTCATGTTTTCTATATCTATGCATTCTGTATGTTTCTCCTTGCTAATATTGTGTGTTTTCACTTTCTCTTTTTCCTCCTTAACCAGACTTGCCTGGGACATCTATTTTATCTTTCCAAAGAACTAATGGTTCTTTTTTATATGCATTTTACCAGTTTAGTTTTGATGTATACATAATGAAAATATACGGTACCTTTATTAAATCTATACCCCTTGTTTCTCTTTTTCCTTATGTAAATATGCTCTTTTTGGTGGGGGGTGTTCCCTTGTTTTAATTCATAAAAACAGCAAAGGCTGTAAATATTCCTCTGTAAGTTGTTCAGTATATTTTTATATGAAGTTCTTTCACTGTATAAGTGTTTATAATTTTTCTATTAATTTTCATTTCTTCTTTGAGCTGCAGTTATTTAGAATTTTTTATCTTTTACACTTATATGTATATATTACTACTACTACTACTAAGTCGCTTCAGTCGTGTCCGATTTTGTGCGACCCCAGAGACGGCAGCCCACCAGGCTCCCCCGTCCCTGGGATTCTCCAGGCAAGAACACTGGAGTGGGTTGCCATTTCCTTCTCCAATTCATGAAAGTGAAAAGTGAAAGTGAAGTCACTCAGTCATGTCTGACTCTTAGCGACCCCATGGACTGCAGCCTACCAGGCTCCTCCGTCCATGGGATTTGCCAGGCAGGAGTACTGGAGTGGGGTGCCATTGCCTTCTCCAATGTATATATTATATATACATATATATTTTTTAAATTAAATATACCACGAGTCTTCTATTGAAAAGCAGCAGCCCATTTCTGTACTTCCACCTATCCTATTTCCCAGAGGGAACTACTTTTAACCTTTTTAGCTATTGCTTCTGGTAGTAAACTCCATTTTCTTAAATGATTTGCTTATACTGCTATGTGTGCTGTGCTGTGCTTACTTAGAGCTCAGTCATGTCCAACTCTTTGCAACCCCAAGGACTGTAGCCTGCCAGGTTCCTCAATACATGGGGATTCTCCAGGCAAGAATAGTGGAGTGGGTTGTCATGCCCTCCTCCAGGGGATCTTCCCAACCCAGGAATTGAACCAGGATCTCCTGCCTTGCAGGTGGATTCTTACCAGCTGAGTTATCAGGTAAGCCCTTATATTGGTATATCCTGAGTTATTTGTTTTAGACATTATCTGTTGACTTCCTATTATATGATAGATATAATTTTATCTCTTTCCCCCTCCACCTTCTATTGTCCCAGTATAGCTATATTAGTGTTTTTAGCTAGACCCATAATCAGCATTTACTTCACTATGACACTAAATAATGTTTACAAAATGCCCAGTATTATACTCTTGTGACATTTCCTTTCTTGTAGTAGTGTGTGTTATTTTTCCTAGAGTTAATAGTTTTCTTGTATTTTCATATGTATAATTTTCAACATTCACTTATTAATTTTTCCCCAATATTATGTCAGATGATCTTATAATCTACAAAAATCTCCCATTCTTTCTCATCCAGACTCCTTAATTCTCTTGCATCAGTCTGGACTGTTGCTCTGTGGGCCTGGGCACAGCTATAATCCTGTGACTTTTCTTCTCCAATCTCTTGGTTAGGTTGCACTGTTTCCTGAATCTTTTGTCTTCCTTTCTTTTGATGTACTTTCTTATTTTGCTGGGGTACATCTTCTAATAGATTTCTAAGAAATGGTATCTTGGAGGGAAAAATTCTTTGAATAAATTACATGGTCTTTTTTTGTTATTGTTTACCATCAGGATCAGTTGATAGTTGGGTTTAGACTTTATTTTCACACAGATTTGAAGGCATTACTCCATTGTCTTCTGATTTCCAGTGTGTTATTAAGAAAAATGGTGCCATTCTCATTCTTATTCCTTAATATGTTACTTGTTTTATTTTTTTTAATGGATGAAGACATTTGTAATAACATTTTAAGTAACTTTTTTCTCATTATAAAATTAATTTATGTACATTAGTTCTGTATGTTTCTCTTACCTAATAGTATTTTCATTTTCTCTTCCTTTTTTAAAAGTTAAAAAAATGTATTTATTTATTTATTATTGTTGGCTGCACTGGGTGTTCGGTGCTGGGTGCAGGCTTTCTCTAGTTGCAGCAGGCAGGGGCTATTCTCTAGTTGTGCTGCACAAGCCTCTTGTTAAGGTGGCTTCTCTTGCTGTATACCATGGGCTCTAGAGCAAGTGGGCTTTAGTAGTTGCGGCTTGTGGGCTTAGTAGGTTTCAGCATACTGGCTCAGTAGTTGCGGCTTGTGGGCTTAGTAGTTGTGCCACATGGCTTAGTTGCTCCATGTGTGTGGAATATTCCAGGACCAGGGATCAAACCTGTGTCCCCTGTATTGGCAGGCAGATTCTCAACCACTGGACCACCAGGGCAGTCCTCTCTTCCTTCTTTAACCAGCCTTGCCTGGAGTATCTATTTTCTTATTGGAAGAACTAGTGATTCTTTAAAATATATTTTATTAATTTTTAGTTCATGTATAATGAAAATATGCATATCTTTATTAAATTTGCACCTCTTCTCCATCTCTCTCTTTTCTGGTAGTATCTTTATAAAGTATAAAATAGTAGAAAGGATACAATTAAAATAGCCAGTAATTCTACCACTTTGAGATAACCAGTGTTAACATATAGGTATATTTTACTATCGGAGAAGGCAATGGCACCCCACTCCAGTACTCTTGCCTGGAAAATCCCATGGACGGAGGAGCCTGGTAGGCTGCAGTCCACGTGATTGCTAAGAGTCGGACACAACTAAGTGACTTCACTTTCACTTTTCACTTTCATGCATTGGAGAAGGAAACGGCAACCCACTCCAGTGTTCTTGCCTGGAGAATCCCAGGGATGGGGGAGCCTGGTGGGCTGCCATCTGTGGGGTCGCACAGAGTTGGACACGACTGAAGTGACTTAGCTTAGCATAGCATATTTTACTACGACTATTTTTCATGAATATTTTAACATAACTGAGATAAGCATCGGAGAAGGCAATGGCACCCCACTCCAGTACTCTTGCCTGGAAAATCCCATGGATGGAGGAGCCTGGTGGGCTGCAGTCCACGTGGTCATGAAGAGTCGGATACAACTGAGCGACTTCACTTTCACTTTTCACTTTCATGCATTGGAGAAGGAAATGGCAACCCACTCCAGTGTTCTTGCCTGGAGAATCCCAGGGATGGGGGAACCTGGTGGGCTGCCATCTATTGGGTCGCATAGAGTCGGACACGACTGAAGCAACTTAGCAGCAGCAGCAGCAGAGAGAGGCATAATTTTTCTTCATCCTGTTTCTTTCATTTAAATATATCATTAGCATTTTCTCTTAGTAAGTATTTTTGAAAACTTGATTTATAAGAAATGTATTAATCTGAATGGAATCCTAGATTTCTGATTTAAAAAAGAATGGATATGTAACAAGCAATGAAGGTTTACTGTATAGCACAGGAAACAGTAGTCAATATCTTGTAATAACCTATAATGGAAAATAATCTGAAAAATAATATATGTGTATATGTATAACTTAATCACCTTACTGTGTACCTGAAATACTGTAGGTCAACTATAACTTCAATAAAATGTATATATTAAGGGAAAAAAAAAAACAAAAGAAATATATTAATTCTTAATACATGAAATGTATTAATTAATCACATGTAATTTAATTCTTTTTTGACATTTGTATTTCTTCATGTTATAAATACTGTTGTAGAGGATATCTTTTTGCTTGAACCTTTAAATATTTTATTATTTCCTAATCATACCTTATTAGAAAAGTTGAACTAAGACATGCTATCACGTGGTGTTTATAAATTGTCTGCTTAACTGTACCTTTGTTAGCATTAAGCTATCACTTTTCTGTCACATTTTATTTTCTGAATTATTATAATGCATATTTATGGTGAAAACTATCCTATTTATATAAGAATTAAGTCTATAATTTATCAGTCTAGAGCAGATCTGGTATGCTAGTGTGGAATACCATCTTAAAGCATAGCTTCTTTGTTTCAATACTGTTGATTTCTGTCAAGGAAAACTCTCAATCTAAGATTTCCCAGGTGGATGAACATGGCAAAACATTCGAGCAGCTAGAGAAAGACAACAAGCAAGAAACATTACTGAATATTCAGCAGAATTTTCAGACTGTTACAACTCAAAGATTAGAGGAGAAAATTCAGAAACTTCAGAAACAGCTCAGTGACTTGAAATTGTCAAATAAAAATATGAAAACTCAACTGACAAGAGTAAATGTCCTTAAAGTAAGTAAAGGATGTGAGGCTTTCAAAAATTCACTTAAGCTTTGTTCTGTTACTGTTTTTGCTGTATGTTTCTCATTGAACTTAAAAAATTATTTTACACCCATAAAAATAATATATATAATATTAAACATATAGGATAATAAAGTTAGATGTTGTAAATCCACCACTCATCTTAAGAATCAGAGTATCTTTGGATCTTCGCTATATCAAGCTTCAGTTGTAGTATTTCGAAAGTACATTTTATGCCTGAAACCAAAGATGCACTAGATACTTATTGGTCAACTTTTTTTGCCCGTTTATCAAGAATATTTAATCTTACTGTATCCAGTTATTCTCTATTTCTGTGTTTGATTACCACAGACTAAGACTCTCGAGGACATGGAACATGTGTTAAACCTCTTTAAATCCCAAATGCCTAGTTAATAAAAGTTCTCATTAACTATTGGTTATTGATGAACATAGTGGAGAAATGTCCTCTTAATTCATAAATTGTGGAATTTTCTTTTTCTACATTATCTAGCTCGTAAAAGAAAAGAGAGAGGAAGAAAGTAAAAAAGCATGAGTTATCATGCATCATGCCTGTCTGTTACTTAGAAGAGATCTAATCATAGTCTTCTCCCTTTCCCACAACCTCTACCCTCATAGGACAAAACAATTGAGAAGCTCAGGGAATCTCTAACAAAAGTTGAAGCAATGAAAGGGAAGGCAGTTATGGAAACAGACCTGAAAACTACAGTAGACTCTGATGAGCAAGAAGCA
>NW_011494811.1:7092430-7102211 GCF_000754665.1 Bison bison bison
AAGAAGCAAGATGGGATAAAAAGAAGATCCATCAAGTGTTAGAAACTGCCACTCCTGAGCTCAGCACAGCAAAGAGCACACTTGAAGAAGTACCGGGAAAACAAGAAAAGGTTTGTTTTCTTTGAATACTATATTAAAATTCTTTAAGTTGAAGTGATAAACACCAACCTCAATTTAGACTACCCTAACTTAGACAACGGAGAAGGCAATGGCACCCCACTCCAGTACTCTTGCCTGGAAAATCCCATGGACGGAGGAGCCTGGTGGGCTGCAGTCCACGTGGTCTCGAAGAGTCAGACACAACTGAGCGACTTCACTTTCACTCTTCACTTTCATGCATTGGAGAAGGAAATGGCAACCCACTCCACTGTTCTTGCCTGGAGAATCCCAGGGACGAGGGATCCTGATGGGCTGCTGTCTATGGGGTCGCACAGAGTTGGACACGACTGAAGTGACTTAGCAGCAGTAGCAGCAGCAACTTAGACAAAAGAGAATTGATTGCCTTGTGGAATCAGAGTTAAACAACCAGAGCTCCGAGAAGGCAGAGATGCACCTGGGCTATGGATCAGCACCTGGAATCTTCAGTATAAGGCCTTTGTCACCATTTCTTTTTGGCATCTCTCAGTGAACTTCAGTCTGACTGACAGCCACAGGGTTAGAGTTTCTGTGACAGGAAAGAGAATCTCAAGAAAGGGTCTTAAGAGCCCTGAACAGTTTGGATGTTAGTGCTTTTCTGTTTTCTTCTTATCACAATTTTGAATGCGTATTTGCCATTTATCTATTCACTTTAAAATCCCTTTAATTGCCTTGCGCTCTCAATTTCAGGTGTTTCTACTTTAGGATATTTAGGGGGCAGGGTTTACATACTAGGTTTCTTAACTCAGTACCACCTTCTTCTGTTGACATGGTGAGTGGAGCTTCTTAAAGTTTACTTAGGAAGTCAAGCCTTTTATTTTGGGGCAGGGTTTATGTGATGTCTGTTTCTGTAGTACTCTCTTGTTTATATAAATCCCTAATTTCCAGTGCTTGCTTTTTCCTTTTCCTTTATCACTAAGCCTCCTCAGAAACCTTGCCCTCTAGATCTGCCTTTTCTGCTCTCACATACTTTCATGCACCTTTCTTTTCCTTCCACAGACACCGGTGTTCTGATCCACCAGTTCTCAGACTTGTTTTTAGTATTTCCTCCTTTGTGAACTGTCCCGTATCTGGGACACCGGAGGAAACTAGCTGCATACTCCAGCTTGGGTTCTCAACTAGCCTTTGCCGGTTTAGAATATTTATTTCCCCACTTATATGCAGAATGAAGTCTGTGGTAGTCTCTACTTGTGCTTTAGGCATGATTTATGGATGATTTTATCTGCTCTCCTGTTGATCACTATAGAGAATGGGCCGAGAGAGATGTACTTCGGGGACTCTATTACCTACAGCAAATCAGAAGCCCCCAAAATAATTACCTCACGGATGAAAAGCAAGCAGCAATAAAATTAAGTTTGTCCTATAAAATTGTAAAACTAAAAACAAATCTTAAAATACAAAAGTAAGTTTAGATTTCTTATAATAGAGTTTTTTTAGCTTAAAAATATATTTGAATGTAGAATATGTTATACTTCATAAAGAAATGTTTAATAAAACTAAATTTCTTAATATTTCATTGTACATAGTAAGGTGATCAAAACTCATGACATATCTTGATTTTGGGGGGGTGGTTCTTTGTAGCTTGTTGACTTTCGAGAAACTATTATGAAGATGTTGGGCTTTAACATGAAAACAGCAGACAAGAAAATCATCAATCACCTAAGGCTTATTATACAAGTATATGAAGCATCTGACAAATCAAAGATGGCTTCTGAGTGTGAGACTGGACAGGATAATGAATAAAGAATTTCTGCAAACAAGAACTCACAAATATGGACATTTCCTCTAGCGTCTTGAATATGGTTATATTATGAATAAAATGCATTTGAAACTTTTCAGTTAAATCTGTTCTCTCCTTTGATATTTGGCAATTCACTTTTCTTTGTTGCAATCATGTTCTACATACATACAAATACATTTATTTGTGGTCTAGTCTGGATTGTTATTATAATGCATAGTGTCTAATTATATTTATTAACTGTATTTTAAGCAGAACTAACCCTTAGTTGGAATATTCGTATCTACGTTAATGGCTTGTGTCTAGAATGAATGGTTTTTGGGGTATGTCCCCTTATGAATCTAGGTAAAGTTACAGTCTATAATTTGAATCTATTTTATCTATTTGATTAACTGAGAGTTTGAAAATCAGATATGTGCTGGGGTCCAGCCCCAGCAGGATCCAGGGATTCCCTCAGGATGACAGCGTTGGCTAAAGAATAGATAAAGAGATAAAGAGATAAGGAAAGAATTTTGCAGTTAAGAAAATAGAGGAGAGAAAAAAGAGGCTGATGTTCCTTGGTTTACGCAGAAAGCCAATAAAGCCCCAGCACGGGACTTGCTCTGTTCACGTAGGCTGCAGGCGCCCTCTCGAATCGAGGAACGTGCCCCACCTTAGGCACTTTCTCGAGTGGGTCTTAGAAGCCCAGGCAGGAAAGTGAACGCAGAGAGCCCCTGCGCCCCATGGAATCAGCCTGAATAGGAAAAGGAAAGAGAAAGAACGACATGGGGAGACCGAGCTTCGGTAAGCAAGGCCCGCACTTTATTTTCCAAGTAGTTTTTATACCTTAAGTTGTGCATAGAGGATAATGGGGGAAGGGGTAGAGTCATGCAAGGTCAGCAGTCCTTGATCCTTATCGAAGCCAGGCTTTCTTTCTGCAAACCTATCATATGCAAAAGTTTTAGGCGCATCATCTTCTGGCCAGGAGGCCTGTTAACATTTCATGACCCTTTCTTCAGAAAACTTATTTTTCTCTAAAGGTGATTATTCTAAAGTCAGGCGCCACCCTCCAAAAGCATTAGATAAAGTTGCATTCCTATAGGGCAAAAGTGTGGTGGGCTATAACAAGAAAAGAATTAACTCAAGGGTCCAAGGTTACAAACATTAAAGGTACTACTTACATTTCTATACACCAACTATATTAATCAATACACTCCCAGGGACTCAGTAGGTAAGGGATATGGAAACTTGGCAGCAAGCATTAGCTCAACAAAGAAATCCTCTACTGCTAAGTCGCTTCAGTCATTTCCCGACTCTGTGCGACCCCATAGATGGCAGCCCACCAGGCTCCCCCGTCCCTGGGATTCTCCAGGCAAGAACACTGAAGTGGGTTGCCATTTCCTTCTCCAATGCATGAAAGTGAAAAGTGAAAGTGAAGTCGCTCAGTCGTGTCCGACTCTTAGCAACCCCATGGACTGCAGCCTACCAGGCTCCTCCGTCCATGGGATTTTCCAGGCAAGAGTACTGGAGTGGGGTGCCATTGCCTTCTCCAAATCCTCTACTAGTTCTAGTCTAACAATTTTAACTCTCTGAGAAGCTCTGCATTGTTAGAATATCTTAAGCTTCCTGTGCCTCTTGTGGTTGGGAGGCTGTGAATCTGAACAAACCTGTCAGGCAAGCTAGAAAGTCATCAGAGGGGTTTGAATTGAAACACTCCTATTATGCCCAGGAGACTTATTAACTAGAGTTTTAAGTTGATATTCTTCAGAGAAAGTGGTCGGGGATAGCCCCCCGTTAATGTCAGAGGAGTTGGTGAAAGTCGTGAAATAGTAAAACAGACAGATTTTGGTTTTGGGGTAGACAGGCAGGCCCAGAGGGGCACCCCTCGAGTTGTGGCTCGCCTTGCCCACCAGAACTCTCCCACATGGCCTTGTCATGGGTAGGGACTCCTGTGCTGGCTCCCAGCAGATATGAAATATTGAAAGGTAGGAAACTCATTAAGAATTATTAATAATGTGCAAGAATATATTGTTTATTTTTCTTAGTTAATAGTGTCTGCCACTGTTTTCCTAATTGTAGATAGATCTCTAAGTTAATGATGTTTTAAAATATATTATTTCTAAATTTTACTTAGAACAGGAAACTGTTCATCTTTCAAGATAGTTTTAGATTTATTCAAGATGTCCTCTGTAGGAACAGGTCAGAATCTGGACAGGCCTGTGGATACCCAGTGCCTGCTGTTGTCATTTGAAAAGATCTCCTGTGGGGCTTAGTTTTAGAGGGATCTTCAGGGTGGAAGAAGTGATGTTACACTGGACCTTATAGTAGTAACACTTTGGAAGAAAATGATTCTCTTGAATACTCATTCAAGGAAAAGACGAGTGAACTTCTAAAATGCTCACATTGTGTCCCATGGCACTCTGGAGCACTACAAGATCTCAGCATGCCATGGAGTGTTTAAAATTTTAAAGAGAAACAGTGACATTTGACACTTGTCAGGAAAGTACTTGAACTATTAGCTCCTACTAATTGATAGTTTGAACACTGGCTCACTCTTCATTCCTTTTGATGACATATATTTTTAATAAAAACTTCCCAGGGTTTCTGAGGACTTTTGAATTTGTTGCCAAGTGGGGGTCAGCAGTTGGTGGTATCACTACCAAGTAAGGTGATTCCAGGATCCCTGGAGGCAAGGTAAGAGGTTCACTTACCTTTTTTTCTGGAGAATATCCTTAAGGAAAGGTAGGGACACCCTGCATAGAGCCTCCACCTACAGCCCAACCTGCTCAAGCTCTAAGAAAACCACCGTCTTGTTCAGGATTCCCCCATGGTCAGTGGTCGGGGGTTCGGTCAGGTGCCTGCTACAGCCTCAGCTTCTAAGAGCTGGAAGGATAGCACAACCCCATGAGCCTGACAAGCTGCCGGACCCCTTCCTCCAGCTTCTCCTTTCTGAGGAACTGCAAATACTACCAGCTCCAGGGTCAAGTTCTTCATGAATGTGAACAGTGGCAAGGTCTGGCAGTCTCAAAGAGTCAGTTCATAAGCATGTTAAAGAAAATTCATCTTTAAGTACAGAGTCCCTAGTCTTAAGGCTCCTTTATGAATTGTATTAATAGAAACTGTTCAACCACAGAGCACTGTATAAGGTCAGCTGTGTTAGCTCTGAGCAGAGGAGGGAGAGGAACCCTTCCAGTACCTGGAACAAGTTGCTGCCACTCTGTTCTTTAATGAGAAGTGAATTTAGACTTAAGGATTTAGACAAATAATTTTCAACCTTCAAGATTCAGAAAAATTATCTAATTTAAAATAATACATTTTCTGGACCTATCTGGAGATTCCAGTTCAGTGCATATTGTGTGGGGTAAAGTATGGACATGTTTTCAAAGCTGCTTAAGTGTATGAATTGGTAAAATTACTTTGGAAAAGTTTGGCAGTGTATCAGTTTCCTACTGCTGCTGTAACAAATTATCACAAACTTTGTGGCTGAATCAAATGTTTATTATTCTACATTTCTGGAGGTCTCAGAGCTATGTTCCTTCTGGGGAGGGGAGAGAATCCATTTCCTTATCTTCCCCAGCTTCTAGAAGAATCCCACAGTCTATGCTCATTGCCTTCTTCTCTTCAAAGCCAGGGTCTTGAGGTTTGCCAGGTCTTTCTAACACTACTACTTCTCTTATTCTCCTTCTGCCTCCCTCCTCCTCTCTTAAGGATTCTTTTGATTGCATTAAGCCCACCTGGTCAATCCAGAATAAAATCCCTATTTTAAGACCAGCTGATTTGTGAGTTCAACTCTAGATTCCAGGCATCCCCGATTGTGGCAGAAATACCTTCGGGCCAGTTTAACGGAGCTTGTTGCCACATACGTATAAGAGCCAGCAGGTATAGCCACCAGGCACTTCCTCACTGCAAAGCGCCTGTTGTCCCCTTCCCGGAAGGGCTTTTAGTGCTCCTTCCCTATTCTGAGCCTTTGCCAGCGCTCCAACACACCCTAGCGACAAGTGCAGCTGCAGAGGCAACTCCACCTTATAGTGCAGCATTTCTATTCAAGATTCCACCGGGGAACGTAGCCAAACTTCCTCTCCAATGCGTTCAGTTCAGTCGCTCAGTAGTGTCCAACTCTTTGCGACCCCATGGACTGCAGCACGCCCCATCACCAACTCCCGGAGCTTCCTCAAACTCATGTCCATTGAGTCGGTGATGCCATCCAACCATCTCATCCTCTGTCGTCCCCCTCTCCTCCCGCCTTCAATCTTTCCCAGGATCAGGGTCTTTTCAAATGAGTCAGTTCTTCGCATCAGGTGGCCAAAGTATTGGAGTTTAATATTCAGGACGGATTTCCTTTAGGATGGACTGGCTGGTTCTCCTTTGGAACCGTCCGTTCCACTCGCTTACGCAGTTTGAAAGTTCGCGCCACTGCGCCTGCGCATTCCTCAGCGGCTGGAAAGCCGGAAGCACTTGTTTTTTGTGGGGCTTTCTCTGTGAAAGAGAAAAGAGGGCGGAGGAGATTCAGAGCTGATGATGACTGGCTGAGGGAAATGATTGGCTGGTGGAAAGACCATTCCAAATAGCACCTTCGTGCAGGCGGGGAACCAGCTGGATTGGGAATCAGCCTAGAATCCATCCTGTAGGTGGCGGAGCAGGGGCCGGAGTCGAGGAGAGGGCTGGCTGGAGACCAGTCTGGCCGGCGCAGGAGGGCAACGCGGGCTGCGGGCGCAGGTCTTTTCCTGGAGGGTTCTGGCCCGGCTCCTTCGTGGGGAGCTTCAGAGTGTGGGGCTGTGTCCAGCGTTCTCGGGTCCCGGCACCCTCAGACTGGTGTCGGGGTCCCCAGCCCGATACTGAATCGGAGGGTCTGGGTGGCGCCCCTGACTGTTTCGAAATACTTCTCGGGAGAATCTGATACTCGGCCAGGGTTGAAGCCCAGCCCACTGTTGCCCGCCGGCGGAGCTGGAACGCTGCGTGATTTGCGTCAGGGTTCTGGTTAACCCCAGGTTGGCCAGTTAGGTGGTCAGCTTTGCAAGTCTCGGTTTTGTCCTATCCCCCACGCAGATCTGGGGTAGGCGTCTACACTCTGGAGAAGTGAGATTGGGCGTTTGCAAAAATAGCAGGGCTGGAGGATTGGTGAGCAGTGCTCCGATCGTGCAAGTTGAGTCCCTTGAGTGCTGTCTCTGCTTGAGGAACTTGGCTGGTTTCTTAGGCGCTCAGATTACAAACGGTTACCTTGATACAGTTATGTAATTTATCTGTTACTCTGATCACGTTGCACCAAATATCTGGGTTTCTTTTACAGACCATTTCTTCAGTTCAATGCAGTTCAGTTCAGTCGCTCAGTCGTGTCCAACTCTTTGCGACCCCATGAATCGCAGCACGCCAGGCCTCCCTGTCCATCACCAACTGCCGGAGTTCACTGAGACTCACGTGCATCGAATCAGTGATGCCATCCAGCCATCTCATCCTCTGTCGTCCTCTTCTCCTCCTGCCCCCAATCCCTCCCAGCATCAGAATCTTTTCCAATGAGTCAACTCTGCATGAGGCGGCCAAAGTACTGGAGTTTCAGCTTTAGCATCATTCCTTCCAAAGAGATCCCAGGGCTGATCTCCTTCAGAATGGACTGGTTGGATCTCCTTGCAGTCCAAGGGACTCTCAAGAGTCTTCACCAACACCACAGTTCAAAAGCATCAATTCTTTGGCACTCAGCTTTCTTCACAGTCCAACTCTCACATACATACATGACCGCTGGAAAAACCATAGCTTTGACTAGACAGACCTTTGTTGGCAAAGTAATGTCTCTGCTTTTTAATATGCTGTCTAGTTTGGTCATAACTTTTCTTCCGAGGAGCAAGCGTATTTTAATTTCATGGCTGTAGTCACCATCTGCAGTGATTTTGGAGCCCAGAAAAATAAAGTCTGACACTGTTTCCCCATCTATTTCCCATGAAGTGGTGGGACCGGATGCCATGATCTTCGTTTTTTGAATGTTGAGCTTTAAGTCAACTTTTTCACTTTCCACTTTCACTTTCATCAAGAGGCTTTTTAGTTCCTCTTCACTTTCTGCCATAAGGGTGGTGTCATCTGCATATCTGAGGTTATTGGGATGGTGTAAATCAATGGCAGGGCTCATCTATTGAACTTTATTCATTTTTGTTTGTTTAGGGGTTTTGGTAGATGGCTTTTTGTTATTGTTTAGTTGCTCAGTTGTGTCCGACTCTTGTTTTACCTTATTCTTAAATTCTGAGGATATCTTATCAGTTTAGTCACTCAGTCGTGTCCAACTCTTTGTGACCCCATGGGCTGCAGCATGCCAGGCTTCCTTGTCCATCACCAACTCCCTGAGTTTACTCATACTGATGTCCGTGGAGTAGGTGATGCCATCCAACCATCTCATCCTCTGTCATCCCCTTCTCCTCCTGCCTTCAATCTTTCTCGGCATCAGGGTCTTTTCCAATGAGTCAATTCTTCACATATGGTGGCCATAGTATTGGAGTTTCAGCTTCAGCACCAGTCCTTCCAATGAATATTCAGGACTGATTTCCTTTAGGATTGACAGGTTTCATCTCCTTGTAGTCCAAGGGAATCTCAAGAGTCTCCAACACCACAGTTCAAAAGCATCAATTCTTTGGCACTCAGCTTTCTTCACAGTCCAACTCTCACATACATACATGACCGCTGGAAAAACCATAGCTTTGACTAGACAGACCTTTGTTGGCAAAGTAATGTCTCTGCTTTTTAATATGCTGTCTAGTTTGGTCATAACTTTTCTTCCGAGGAGCAAGCGTATTTTAATTTCATGGCTGTAGTCACCATCTGCAGTGATTTTTGAGCCCCAAAACAATATAAGAGCCACAAATATGGAATTAGATAATCTCTTATTAACAGTTTTATTGAGATGTAATTTACATACTATGAAATGAACCAGTTTTAAGTAAACAGTGCAATGATATTTAACATATTTATAGAGTCCTGCAACCATCACCATAATGGAATTAGGTAATTTTTAATCCCCCTGGTAATAGTCTTTACTATTCTCAAAAGTTAGTCTAAGTGGACATTTTGGAAATACAACCTAAGAGCCTCTGAAAATCTAAGTGCAAGTCATTTTATACTTGAGCAGGTGAAATTAAGAGGAGAATTAAAGCAAATATTCCTAGAAGTTGCAGGTAGTGAAACTTTTGTGTATTGTAATACAAAGTAGATTATAACCATTCCAAGTGTCTTGTTTTATGAAGAATATGCCATAAATCCCATTTTAAAGATGACAAAAGAGTTTGAAGAATAAGTTGTCTAAAGCTACATATTTGTGCCTAGGTTAGGCCCCAAGCCTGGATGCTTTATCTGCCTTTGCCACCTCATTGGACTGGTTTCCAATTATATATTACCTGTACAATTCCTCCATTTATTGAGGAAATAATTAAATAGTGACCACTATGCCAACAACAACCAAAAACACTCCTTGAAGTGCTGGAGGTACCATAGTGAACCAGATAAGTTTCTAACTTCAGCTGATAGTCTGATGAGGAGACAATGATCAATTGAAGAGAGAAAGTGAAAGTGTTAGTTGCTCAGTTGCTTCAGACTCTTTGTGACTCCATGGACTGTAGCCTACCAGGCTCCAATATCCATGGAATTCTCCAGGCAAGAATACTGGCGTGGGTTGCCGTGCCCTTCTCCAAAAGATCTTCCTGACCCAGGGATCAAACCTGGGTCTCCCACATTGCAGGCAAATTCTTTACCATCTGAACCTTGAGGGAAGATTCATGATAAACTGAAAAAAAAAAAAAAATATATATATATATTCTAATTTTAAATACTGGGAGATGCTATTTTCTTTGTTTTGGCTATGCTGCAAGGCTTATAGAGTTGTAGTTCCCCAGCCAGGGATTGAACCCAGGTCCCAGCACTGAAAGCATGAAACCTAACCATTTGACCACCACC
>NW_011494811.1:7102311-7106116 GCF_000754665.1 Bison bison bison
AGAACACTGGAGTGGGTTGCCATTCCTTCTCCAATGCATGAAAGTGAAAAGTGAAAGTGAAGTCGCTCAGTCGTGTCTGACTCTAGCGACCCCATGGACTACAGCCTACCAGGCTCCTCCGTCCATGGGAGTTTCTAGGCAAAAGTACTGGAGTGGGGTGCCATTGCCTTCTCCAGCCATTTACTGAGTTGAAATCTATTAGGTAATACTATGAAAGTACCAGGTTTTGGGGTTAAGATGATTGATTTAGCTTTAGATATGTTTTGATGCCTCTTAGTCATCCATGCAGTGATGACTAAGAGAAAAAGCAAATGTCATCTGACCAAGGGAATGGGTGTCAGTAGAGAGAGGACCAAGAACTGATCCTTTATGACACTTCAATATCTAGAATTCAAATATTGTTCATCTCTTGTTGGAGATGACAAGGAGCCGGGAAAGAAGATTGAAAAGGCTAGTTCAGTGTGTTAGGAAGAAAACTAGGTGAAGATTCAGCCTTAGAAGACAAGTAGAGAAAGTGTTTTGTAGAAGAGGTATGTCAAAAGTTACAGATGGATCAAATAAAATGAAGACTGAGAATGGCCCATTTGTTAGAGAGATAATTAAAATCTTTTGATCTAAATGTTCATGCTGACAATAGCTATAGAAACAGAAATCCCACGTTGGGATTATTGTTCTTAAAGGAAGAAGAAAGGAGATTTGAGCTCTGTTCTATGCAGATGACACCACCCTTATGGCAGAAAGTGAAGAAGAACTAAAGAGCCTCTTGATGAAAGTGAAAGAGGAGAGTGAAAAAGTTGGCTTAAAGTTCAACACTGAGAAAACTAAGATCATGGCATCTGGTTCCATCATTTCATGGCAAATAGATGGGGAAACAGTGGAAACAGTGACTGACCTAATTTTTCTGGGCTCCAAAATCACTACAGATGATGATTGCAGCCATGAAATTAAAAGACGCTTACTCCTTGGAAGGAAAGTTATGACCAACCTAGATAGCATATTCAAAAGCAGAGACATTACTTTGTGAACAAAGGTCCGTCTAGTCAAGGCTATGGTTTTTCCAGTGGTCATGTATGGATGTGAGAGTTGGACTATAAAGAAAGCTGAGCACCGAAGAATTGATGCTTTTGAAGCGTGGTGTTGGAGAAGACTCTTGAGAGTCTGTTGGACTGCAAGGAGATCCAACCAGTCTATCCTAAGAGAGATCAGTTCTGGGTGTTCATTGGAAGGACTTATGTTGAAGCTGAAACTCCAATACTTTGGCCACCTGATGTGAAGAGTTGACTCATTGGAAAAGATCCACGTGCTGGGAAAGATTGAGGGCAAGAGGAGAAGGGGACGTCAGAGGATGAGAGAGTTGGATGGCATCACTGACTCAATGGACATGTGTTTGGGTGGACTCCGGGAGTTGGTGATGGACAGGGAGGCCTGGCGTGCTGCAGTTCATGGGGTCGCAAAGAGTCGGACATGACTGAGCGACTGAACTGAACTGAACTCTTTGCTATGTGTGGACACTACAAGCAAGGAAGTAGGGGCTTACCAGGGACTGAATTGACTGATACCTTGATCTTGGACTTCTGAGTCTCCAGAACTATAAGAAATAAATGTTCATTGCTTAAGCCATCCAATCTATGGTATTTTGTTAGCAGCCCTAGCCTTATTGAATGGTAAAGTCATGTTTTCTAACGGAATGTATTGTATGATCTCAGTTATTTTAATATATCCATAGGAGGCCTATCTAATCACACCATCAAAAATTACTTCCTTATTTACCTTGCCTGAACACTGTTATATTTTTCTTTCCTATCTATGGCACTTATCACTATCTAAGACTATTTTATTAATTTTTATGCTTATTTACTGTCTTTCTTGTCATTGTAGGAGGTAAGTTCTATCACATTTTTGCCTTAGTTATTTTTCTTTGTATCCCCAGTGCAGGGGTATGTAATTTTTAAATACATTGTTTTAGGTGAAAACCTCAAACAGAATTCCTGTGGTGGTTTTAAAATAAGACCACAAATTCACTGATACTGTTTCCTGCACAGCCTGGTGGCTGATTCCCCTCTTCTTGAGTGTGGGCTGGATTTAGTAACTGGCTTCTAATAAATAGAATATGGCAGCAGGGGAGGCATGTCAATAGGTCATTAAATGCATCCATCATGACTTCCTTCTTCTCCCTCCTTTGGCTCATTCATTTTGGTAAACCATCTGCCCATATCACGCATGCATGCTCAGTCACTTCAGTCATGTCTAACTCATTGTGACCTTATGGACTGTAGCTCACCAGGCTCCTCTGTCCATGGGATTCTCCAGGCAAGGATACTGGAGTGGGTGGCCATGCCCTTCTCCGGGGGATATTCCCAACCCAAGGGTCTAACCCACTTCTGCATCTTGTGCATTGCAAGTGGATTCTCTACGCTGAGTCCTATCATGAGGACATATCAAGTAGTGCTTTGGAGAGGCCCCTGGGGCCAAAAACTGAGCTCTACTCCCAATAGCCAGGGAAGAATTGAAGCATCCTGCCAACAATTACATGCATGAACCACCTTAGAAGCATTTTTTTCCTGGCCCCAGTCATGCCTTTAGATGTTTGCGTCTCTAGATGACAACTTGACAACAGTATCACAAGAAACCCTGAACCAGATCATTCAAGTAAGCCACTCTCAAAATCCTCTTAGATAATACATTGTTGCTTTAAGTCACTATGTTTTGGGGGCAGTATTGTTTTCAACAGTAAATAGTAACAATTTTTTGTTATATTCTATTTTAGTTAATAATTATTAGTTCCATTCCTGAGAACGTCAGTTTCTCACTGCCTGAGGAACCAGAGATCAAATTGCCAACATCCGCTGGATCATCGAAAAGCAAGAGTTCCAGAAAAACATCTATTTCTGCTTTATTGACTATGCCAAAGCCTTTGACTGTGTGGATCACAATAAACTGTGGGAAATTCTGAAAGAGACGGGAATACCAGACCGCCTGACCTGCCTCTTGAGAAATCTGTATGCAGGTCAGGAAGCAACAGTTAGAACTGGACATGGAACAACAGACTAGTTCCAAATAGGAGAAGGAATACGTCAAGGCTGTATATGGTCACTCTGCTTATTTAACTTATATGCAGAGTACATCATGAGAAACGCTGGGCTGGAGGAAGCACAAGCTGGAATCAAGATTGCCGGGAGAAATATCAATAATCAGATATGCAGATGACACCACCCTTATGGCAGAAAGTGAAGAGGAACTAAAGAGCTTCTTGATAAAAGTGAAAGAGGAGAGTGAAAAAATTTGTTTAAAGCTCAACATTCAGAAAACGAAGATCATGGCATCTTGTCCCATCACTTCATGGGAAATAGATGGGGAAACAGTGGAAACAGTGTCAGACTTTATTTTTTGGGGCTCCAAAATCATTGCAGATGGTGACTGCAGCCATGAAATTAAAAGACGCTTACTCCTTGGATGAAAAGTTATGACCAACCTAGATAGCATATTCAAAAGCAGAGACATTACTTTGCCAACTAAGGTCCATCTAGTCAAGGCTATGGTTTTTCCATTGGTCATGTATGGATGTGAGAGTTGGACGGTGAAGAAGGCTGAGCGCCGAAGAATTGATGGTGGTGTTGGAGAAGACTCTTGAGAGTCCCTTGGATTGCAATGAGATCCAACCAGTCCATCTTAAAGGAGATCAGTCCTGGGTGTTCCTTGGAAGGACCGATGTTGAAGCTGAAACTCCAATACTTTGGCCACCTCATGTGAAGAGTTGACTCATTGGAAAAGACTCTGATGCTGGGAGGGACTGGGGGCAGGAGGA
>NW_011494811.1:7106216-7107462 GCF_000754665.1 Bison bison bison
TGGAAAAGACTCTGATGCTGGGAGGGACTGGGGGCAGGAGGAGAAGGGGACAACAGAGGATGAGATGGCTGGATGGCATCACTGACTCAATGGACATGAGTTTGAGCAAACTCCGGGAGTTGGTGATGGACAGGAATGCCTGGCGTGCTGTAATTCATGGGGTCGCAAAGAGTCAGACACCACTGAGCAACTGAACTGAACTGAGGTTTTTTTTGAAGCTCATTTTATTATATTATACATTTATTTATTTTTGGCTGTGCTGAGTCTTGTTTGTTGTGTGGGCTTTTCTCTAGTTGTGGCAAGTGGCGGGGCAGGGGGCTACTTTGTAGTTATACTGCATGGGTTTCTTATTGTGGTGGCTTCTCTTGTTGCAGAGTACAGGCTCTAGGGCACACAGGCTTCAGCAGTCTCGGCTAGTGGGCTCAGTAGTTGTGGCTCCTGGGCTCCAGGGCACAGGCTTAATAGTTGTGGCCCACACAGTGCATGGTTTCTTTCCACTATGTGGTGCTTATAGTACATGGTTTCTTTTAAAAAACTCTTGTGTTTCTTTGGCTGCTGCTGCTACTGCTGCTAAATCACTTCAATCGTGTCTGACTCTGTGCGACCCCATAGACGGCAGCTCACCGGGATCCCCCGTCCCTGGGATTCTCCAGGAAAGAACACTGGAGTGAGTTGCCATTTCCTGATCCAATGCATGAAAGTGAAAAGTGAAAGTGAAGTCGCTCAGTCATGTCTGACTTATCGATCCCATGGACTGCAGCCCACCAGGCTCCTCCGCCCATGGGATTTTCCAGTTAAGAGTACTGGAGTGGATTGCCATTGTCTTCTCCATGCTTCTTTGGCACATTTTTGTTAAATTACATGACATACATCAAGCTGTGGTTCAGAGCACTATGTCAGGACTTATAAGTCTTGTATTCTATTACTCACCTCTATCATGAACTGTTTTTCTGAAACTCTCTTGCTTTTTCGATGATCCAGTGGATGTTGGCAATTTGGTCTCTGGTTCCTCTGCCTTTTCTAAAACCAGCTTGAACATTTGGAAGTTCACGGTTCACGTATTGCTGAAGCCTGGCTTGGAGAATTTTGAGCATTACTTTACTAGCCTGTGAGATGAGTGCAATTGTGTGGTAGTTTGAGCATTCTTTGGCATTGCCTTTCTTTGAGATTGGAATGAAAACTGACCTTTTCCAGTCCTGTGGCCACTGCTGAGTTTTCCAAATTTGCTGGCATATTGAGTGCAGCA
>NW_011494811.1:7107835-7108615 GCF_000754665.1 Bison bison bison
CTCTAATTTTCTTGAAGAGATTTCTAGTCTTTCCCATTCTGTTGTTTTCCTCTATTTCTTTGCATTGATCGCTGAGGAAGGCTTTCTCATCTCTTTTTGCTATTCTTTGGAACTTTGCATTCAGATGCTTATATCTTTCCTTTTCTCCTTTGCTTTTTGCTTCTCTTCTTTTCACAGCTATTTGTAAGGCCTCCCCAGACAGCCATTTTGCTTGTTTGCATTTCTTTTCCATGGGGATGGTCCTGATCCCTATCTCCTGTACAATGTCACGAACCTCAGCCCACAGTTCATCAGGCACTCTATCTATCAGATCTAGTCCCTTAAATCTATTTCTTACTTCCATTGTATAATCATAAGGGATTTGATTTAGGTCATACCTGAATGGTCTAGTGGTTTTCCCTACTTTCTTCAATTTAAGTCTGAATTGGCAAAAAGGAGTTCGTGATCTGAGCCACAGTCAGCTCCTGGTCTTGTTTTTGTTGACTGTATAGAGTTTCTTCGTCTTTGGCTGCAAAGAATATAATCATTCTGATTTCGGTGTTGACCATCTGGTGATGTCCATGTGTAGAGTCTTCTCTTGTGTTGTTGGAAGAGGGTGTTTGCTATGACTAGTGCCTTTTCTTGGCAAAACTCTATTAGTCTTTGCCCTGCTTCATTCCATATTCCAAGGCCAAATTTGCCTGTTACTCCAGGTGTTTCTTGACTTCGTACTTTTGCATTCTAGTCCCCTATAATGAAAAGGACTATTTCTGCTTTATTGACTATGCCAAAGCCTTTGAC
>NW_011494811.1:7108914-7111899 GCF_000754665.1 Bison bison bison
AAGAGGAACTAAAGAGCCTCTTGATGAAGGTGAAAGAGGAGAGTGAAAAAGTTGGCTTAAAGCTCAACATTCAGAAAACGAAGATCATGACATCTGGTCCCATCACTTCATGGGAAATAGATGGGGAAACAGTGGAAACAGTGTCAGACTTTATTTTTTGGGGCTCCAAAATCACTGAAGATGGTGATTGCAGCCATGAAATTAAAAGACGCTTACTCCTTGGATGAAAAGTTATGACCAACCTAGATAGCATATTCAAAAGCAGAGACATTACTTTGCCAACAAAGGTCTGTCTAGTCAAGGTTATGGTTTTTCCAGTGGTTATTTATGGATGTGAGAGTTGGACGGTGAAGAAGGCTGAGCGCCGAAGAATTGATGCTTTTGAACTGTGGTGTTGGTGAAGACTCTTTAGAGTCCCTTGGACTGCAAGGAGATCCAACCAGTCCATTCTGAAGGAGATCCACCCTGGGATTTCTTTGGAAGGAATGATGCTAAAGCTGAAACTCCAGTACTTTGGCCACCTCATGCGAAGTGTTGACTCATTGGAAAAGACTCTGATGCTGGGAGGGATTGGGGGCAGGAGGAGAAGGGGACGACAGAGGATGCGATGGCTCGATGGCATCACTGACTCGATGGACGTGAGTCTGAGTGAACTCCGGGAGTTGGTGATGGACAGGGAGGCCTGGCGTGCTGTGATTCATGGGGTCGCAGAGTCGGACACGACTGAGCGATTGAACTGAACTGGTCATGAATTGTGATTGTGACCCCAAACTTGTAGTTTTTTATCTATAGCATAGAAATACAAAATATTAGAAGTGTAAACAATATTAAAATTCATATACTAATTTTTCTGTCAACATTATTTACAGGTATTTCTCTACTTCTATTTCTACATTTATAGTGACAAGGACTTACTGTCCCCCCACTGAAGCCATTACATTTTTAGATAGCTCAAATTATAATGAAATTCTTATTTTTTTTAAAGCTAAAACCTACTTCCTTCTAACTTTCATCTTTTGGATTGCCTTTAAAATTTTCCTTCTCTGTGCTCAGTTACTGAATTCTAGAAATGATTTCCCAACATTATCATTTCAAAACCTGTTAGCATTCTAGTTTGATGACTCATAAGTCTTTCTTTCTATGTGGGTTTTTTGTCCTGAGGTTTCATACTATGACTGTATTTACATTTCAAAAGGAGAAAAATAGATTTCTTCATATTAGATTCTAAATGGAAAGTTTAACATGTATGTCAGTATATTTAAGATAAAGATGAAGCTATCCTGGGGACTTCCCTGATGATCCAGTGGTTAAAACTCAGGACTTCTAATGCAGGGGGTGCAGGTTCAATCCCTGGTCAGGGAACTAAGATCCCACATGCCGTGGGGTGCAGCCATAAAAAAGGGAAAAAAAAAAGTGAAGCTGTCCTGGCTGAGAACTTTGAAAGAGACATTTTTTACTCCAAAGGACAAGAAGATGGGCAGAATATTTGGAATAAATGTCAACAATATTTGATTCGTAGGAAAAATGAATATCTGAATTAGATACACCTCCTCATTCATTCCACTGGAAAACTAAATCTGTGTAATCCTACTGTCAGAAATTCCTTAGTCAGTTGTCTGCACTTCTCAGCAAGTGCTGCCCCATACTAGCAATGAAGGCAGCTGTGAAAGAGAGAATTTTGGAAATTGGTGCAAATGAGCCATCTTGAATGTCTATAAGAGTATTGACAGATAGATGAGTTACTCTTAAGATCTATATTTTGATATTAGCCAATTGATAAACTCTGGCTCTGAATATTAATTTGGATTTTGTTCCTATAAACATAAGTGATAACTATCAGGAAGTGTTTTTTTCTTTTGCTATTGAGAAAGGACGATTTTCAGTAGGAAATTCAGATGCTCACTCAGCAAATAGAGCAGCTGCACATCTTTATGAATAAAATGTTTATGAATCATCCCAGGCTGGAAAAAGTAAAGGGAACAGAAAAGACCCTTGAAATATCTGAAAAGAAAAATTGCTGTGAGTTTTTTTTTTTCAAGAAAGATTTGTCTTAGTTTTTAAAAAGCCTTTTCTGAATGATAGATGTTAATTTGGACAAACAAAATGATGATATATAATTGTAATATTGATAACTAATTTTGTTTATTGTAGAAAGCTGATAAAACTATTTCACTTCAGTTGAGTTCAGTCACTTACTCATGTCCGAGTCTATGCAACCCCATGACCGCAGCACGCCATGCCACCCTGTCCATCACCACTCCTGGAGTTTACCCAAACTCATGTCCATTGAGTCGGTGATGCCATCCAACCATCTCATCCTCTGTCGTCCCCTTCTCCTCCTCCCTCAATCTTTCCCAACATCTTTTCAAATGAGTCAGCTCTTCACATCAGGTGGCCAAAATGTTGGGAATTTCAGCTTCAACATCAGGACTGATTTCCTTTAGGATGGACTGGTTGGATCTCCTTGTAGTCCAAGGGACTCTCAAGAGTCTTCTCCAACACCACAGTTCAAAAGCATCCATTCTTCGGCACTCAGCTTTCTTTATAGTCCAACTCTCACATCCATACATGGCTAGTGGAAAAACCATAACCTTGACTAGATTTGGCAAAGTAATGTCTCTGCTTTTTAATATGCTGTCTAGGTTACTCATAACTTTTCTTCCAAGGAACAAGTGTCTTTTAATTTCATGGCTGCAGCCACCATCTGCAGTGATTTTGGAGCCCAAAAAAATAAAGTCAGCCACTGTTTCCACTGTTTCCCCATCTATTTCCCATGAAGTGATGGGACCGGATGGCATGATCTTAGTTTTCTGAATGTTGAGCTTTAAGCCAACTTTTTCACTCTCCTCCTTAACTTTCTTCAAGAGGCTCTTTAGTTCTTCTTCACTTTCTGCCATAAGGGTGATGTCATCTGCATATCTGAGATTATTGATATTTCTCCCAGCAATCTTGATTCCAGCTTGTGCTTCTTCCAGCCCAGCATTT
>NW_011494811.1:7112018-7114209 GCF_000754665.1 Bison bison bison
ATACTCCTTTTTCTATTTGGAACCAGTCTGTTGTTCCATGTCCAGTTCTAACTGTTGCTTCCTGACCTGCCTATAGATTTCTCAAGAGGCAGGTCAGGTGGTCTGGTATTCCCATCTCTTTCAGAATTTTCCACAGTTTATTGTGATCCACACAGTCAAAGGCTTTGGCATAGTCAACAAAGCAGAAATAGATGTTTTTCTGGAATACTCTTGCTTTTTCGATGATCCAGTGAATGTTGCCAATTTGATCTCTGGTTCCTCTGCCTTTTCTAAAACCAGCTTGAACATCTGGAAGTTCACAGTTCACCTAAGTGAAGAAAGTGAAGTGAATGAAGGTTGCTCAGTCATATCTGGCTTTTTGCAACCCCATAGACTATACAGTCCATGGAATTCTCTAGGCCAGAATACTGGAGTGGGCAGCCTTTCCCTTCTCCAGGGGATCTACCCAACCCAGAGATCGAACCCAGCTCTCCTGCATTGTAGGCGGATTCTTTACCAGCTGAGCCACAAGGGAAGCCCTAAATGAAGAAAAGCAGCTATAAATCCTTAAAGCGATGCTTCTATCTTCATCAAAAAGCCTTCCCTTTGTGTATCTTATGCTTTTTGATTGTATATGTATTTGATATTTGCTATGAGAGCACTTATATATAATTCTTAATGTACTTATAAGGATGATTATAGGAAAAGGAACTCAAAGGAATGACCCTCTAATAGTGGAATTTAGGCACTGTTGTTCCTAGATATGGTGGGTGTTGGGTGCTGGGGCCTTTGATGATATCCCTTAATAAGGACTGTGTAGATTATTGTTTCTCTACTTTTTTCCTTGCATCTGCAAAGACAGTGTCAGATATATCACACTTAAAAAAATCAACAGAGTATTCTTTAGAGCATTTTTAGGTTTACAGAAAATAACTCTATACACTAGTTTCTCCTATTATTAATGTCTTTTTTTTAGTGTGATATATTTGTTACATTTGATGAGTCAGTTTTGATGCATTGTTATTAACTAAAGTTCTTTGTATTGTCTTGACAAATAATGATATGTAATCACCATTCTTGTATCATACAGAACAGTTTTACTGCCCTAAAAATGTACTGTTTTCCATCTGTTCATGCCTTCATTACCCTCAAACCTCTGGCAACCAGTGATCTTTTTACCATCTCCATAATATTGCATTTTCCAGAATGTCCTATATTTGGAATAATATGGCAGTAGCTTTTTCAGACTATGCTCATTCACTTAGCATTTAAGCTTAGCATTCACAATATGCACTTAAGCTTACACCAAGTCTTTTCATAGCTTGATAGTGCATTGCTTTTTATCACTGAATAATATTCTATTGTACAGATACACTGGTTAGGTTACTCATTCACCTGTTGATGAATCTTTGTTGCTTCCAATTTTTGGCACTTATGAATAAGCTACTATAAACATTTGTGGGCAGGTTTTTGTATGGACATAAACTTTCAACTCATTTAGGTACATGCCAAGGAGTGCTATTGCTTGATTATATAAAAAGAATATTTTCAGTTTTTAAAGAAACTGTTAAAATGTTTTCCAAAGTGGCTGTTCCATTTTGCATTCCCACTAACAATGAATGAGAAATCCTATTTCTCAATATCCTCACCAGCATCTGGTGTTCTCAGTGTTTTGGATTTCATTCATTCTAACAGTTGTATAGTGGTATTGCATTATTTTAATTGAAATCACCTAAGGATATATATGCAGAGTACATCATGAGAAATGCTGGACTGGATGAAGCACAAGCTGGAATCAAGATTGCCAGGAGAAATATCAATAACCTCAGATATCCAGATGACACCACCCTTATGGCAGAAAGTGAAGAAGAACTAAAGAGCCTCTTGATAAAAGTGAAAGAGGAGAGTGAAAAAGTTGGCTTAAAACTCAACATTCAGAAAACTAAGAGAAAACTAAGATCATGGCATCTGGTCCTATCACTTCATGACAAATAGATGGGGAAACAATGGAAACAGTGACAGACTTTGTTTTTTTGGGCTCCAAAATCACTGCAGATGGTTACTGCAGCCATGAAGTTAAAAGACGTTTGCTCCTTGGAAGAAAAGTTATGACCAACCTAGATAGCGTATTAAAAAGCAGAGACATTACTTTGCCAACAAAGGTCCCTCTAGTCAAAGCTATGGTTTTTCCAGTAGTCATGTGTGGATGTGA